>NW_027206998.1:0-83000 GCF_032191515.1 Phaenicophaeus curvirostris | reverse complement strand
ATTTGATGGTAGCAGCTTCCCTGCGGGAGATACTCTCTTTGCCAAAATCACATTATTAGGCGAAAGTAAGTTACAATTCAGTACCCTATCCTAAAGCTTGCTGTTAGGAGGGAATATGACGCTTGCAGTGAAATCGCTTCCAGAGGGGAGTCTAATGTGGGCAAACATTTGATGGTAGCAGCTTCCCTGCGGGAGATATTCTCTTTGCCAATATCGCCTTATTAGGCGAAAGTAAGATACAATTCAGTACCCTATCCTAAAGCTTGCTGTTAGGAGGGAATCTGCAGCTTGCAGTGAAAGCGCTTCCAGAGGGGAGTCTAATGAGGGCAAATATTTGATTGTAGCATCTTCCCTGCGGGAGATATTCTCTTTGCCAAAATCGCCTTATTCGCCGCAGTTAAGTTACAATTCAGTACCCTATCCTAAAGCTTGCTGTTAGGAGGGAATCTGCAGCTTGCAGTGAAAGCGCTTCCAGAGGGGAGTCTAATGAGGGCAAGCATTTGATGGTAGCAGCTTCCCTGCGGGAGATAGTCTCTTTGCCAAAATCGCCTCTTTAGCTGCAGTTAAGTTACAATTCAGTACCCTATCCTAAAGCTTGCTGTTAGGAGGGAATCTGCAGCTTGCAGTGAAAGCGCTTCCAGAGGGGAGTCTAACGAGGGCAATCATTTGATGGTAGCAGCTTCCCTGCGGGAGATACTCTCTTTGCCAAAACCGCATTATTAGGCAAAAGTAAGTTACAATTCAGTACCCTATCCTAAAGCTTGCTGTTAGGAGGGAATCTGCAGCTTGCAGTGAAAGCGCTTCCAGAGGGGAGTCTAATGAGGGCAAACATTTGATGGTAGCAGCTTCCCTGCGGGAGATACTCTCTATGCCAAAATCGCATTTTTAGGCGAAAGTAAGATACAATTCAGTACCCTATCCTAAAGCTTGCTGTTAGGAGGGAATCTGCAGCTTGCAGTGAAAGCGCTTCCAGAGGGGAGTCTAATGTGGGCAAACATTTGATGGTAGCAGCGTCCCTGCGGGGGATAGTCTCTTTGCCAAAATCGCATTATTAGGCGAAAGTAAGTTACAATTCAGTACCCTATCGTAAAGCTTGCTGTTAGGAGGGAATCTGCAGCTTGCAGTGAAAGCGCTTCCAGAGGGGAGTCTAATGAGGGCAAACATTTGATGGTAGCAGCTTCCCTGCGGGAGATACTCTCTTTGCCAAAATCACATTATTAGGCGAAAGTAAGTTACAATTCAGTACCCTATCCTAAAGCTTGCTGTTAGGAGGGAATATGACGCTTGCAGTGAAATCGCTTCCAGAGGGGAGTCTAATGAGGGCAAACATTTGATGGTAACAGCTTCCCTGCGGGAGATATTCTCTTTGCCAATATCGCCTTATTAGGCGTAACTAAGATACAATGCAGTACCCTATCCTAAAGCTTGCTGTTAGGAGGGAATCTGCAGCTTGCAGTGAAAGCGCTTCCAGAGGGGAGTCTAATGTGGGCAAACATTTGATGGTAGCAGCTTCCCTGCGGGAGATACTCTCTTTGCCAAAATCGCATTATTAGGCGAAAGTAAGTTACAATTCAGTACCCTATCCTAAAGCTTGCTGTTAGGAGGGAATCTGCAGCTTGCAGTGAAAGCGCTTCCAGAGGGGAGTCTAATGAGGGCTAATATTTGATGGTAGCATCTTCCGTGCGGGAGATATTCTCTTTGCAAAATCGCCTTATTAGCCGCAGTTAAGTTACAATTCAGTACCCTATCCTAAAGCTTGCTGTTAGGAGGGAATCTGCAGCTTGCAGTGAAAGCACTTCCAGAGGGGAGTCTAATGAGGGCAAACATTTGATGGTAGCAGCTTCCCTGCGGGAGATACTCTCTTTGCCAAAATCGCATTATTAGGCGAAAGTAAGTTACAATTCAGTACCCTATCCTAAAGCTTGCTGTTAGGAGGGAATCTGCAGCTTGCAGTGAAAGCGCTTCCAGAGGGGAGTCTAATGACGGCAAATATTTGATGGTTGCAGCTTCCCTGCGGGAGATACTCTTTTTGCCAAATCGCATTATTAGGCGAAAGTAAGTTACAATTCAGTACCCTATCCTACAGCTTGCTGTTAGGAGGGAATCTGCAGCTTGCAGTGAAAGCGCTTCCAGAGGGGAGTCTAATGAGGGCAAATATTTGATGGTAGCAGCTTCCCTGCGGGAGAAATTCTCTTTGCCAAAATCGCCTTATTAGACGCAGTTAAGTTACAATTCAGTACAGTGTCCTACAGCTTGTTGTTAGGAGGGAATCTGCAGCTTGCAGTGAAAGCGCTTCCAGAGGGGAGTCTAATGTGGGCAAACATTTGATGGTAGCAGCTTCCCTGCGGGAGATATTCTCTTTGCCAATATCGCCTTATTAGGCGAAAGTAAGTTACAATTCAGTACCCTATCCTAAAGCTTGCTGTTAGGAGGGAATCTGCAGCTTGCAGTGAAAGCGCTTCCAGAGGGGAGTCTAACGAGGGCAAACATTTGATGGTAGCAGCTTCCCTGCAGTATATACTCTCTTTTCCGAAATCGCCTCATTAGCCGCAGTTAAGTTACAATTCAGTACCCTTTCCTAAAGCTTGCTGTTAGGAGGGAATCTTCCGCTTGCAGTGAAAGCGCTTCCGGAGGGGAGTCTAATGAGGGCAAACATTTGATGGTAACAGCTTCCCTGCGGGAGATATTCTCTTTGCCAATATCGCCTTATTAGGCGAAAGTAAGTTACAATTCAGTACCCTATCCTAAAGCTTGCTGTTAGGAGGGAATCTGCAGCTTGCAGTGAAAGCGCTTCCAGAGGGGAGTCTAATGTGGGCAAACATTTGATGGTAGCAGCTTCCCTGCGGGAGATACTCTCTTTGCCAAATCGCATTATTAGGCGAAAGTAAGTTACAATTCAGTACCCTATCCTAAAGCTTGCTGTTAGGAAGGAATCTGCAGCTTGCAGTAAAAGCGCTTCCAGAGGGGAGTCTAATGAGGGCAAACATTTGATGGTAGCAGCTTCCCTGCGGGAGATAATCTCTTTGCCAAAATTGCCTTATTAGCTGCAGTTAAGTTTCAATTCAGTACCCTATCCTAAAGCTTGCTGTTAGGAGGGAATCTGCAGCTTGCAGTGAAAGCGCTTCCAGAGGGGAGTCTAATGAGGGCAAACATTTGGTGGCAGCAGCTTCCCTGCGAGTTATAGTCTCTTTGCCAAAATCGCATTATTAGGCGAAAGTAAGTTACAATTCAGTACCCTATCCTAAAGCTTGCTGTTAGGAGGGAATCTGCAGCTTGCAGTGAAAGCGCTTCCAGAGGGGAGTCTAATGAGGGCAAACATTTGATGGTAGCAGCTTCCCTGCGGGAGATAGTCTCTTTGCCAAAATCGCATTATTAGGCGAAAGTAAGTTACAATTCAGTACCCTATCCTAAAGCTTGCTGTTAGGAGGGAATCTGCAGCTTGCAGTGAAAGCGCTTCCAGAGGGGAGTCTAATGAGGGCAAACATTTGATGGTAGCAGCTTCCCTGCGGGAGATACTCTCTTTGCCAAAATCGCATTATTAGGCGAAAGTAAGTTACAATTCAGTACCCTATCCTAAAGCTTGCTGTTAGGAGGGAATCTGCAGCTTGCAGTGAAAGCGCTTCCAGAGGGGAGTCTAATGAGGGCAAACATTTGATGGTAGCAGCTTCCCTGCGGGAGATACTCTCTTTGCCAAAATCGCATTATTAGGCGAAAGTAAGTTACAATTCAGTACGCTATCCTAAAGCTTGCTGTTAGGAGGGAATCTGCAGCTTGTAGTGAAAGCACTTCCAGAGGGGAGTCTAATGAGGGCAAACATTTGATGGTAGCAGCTTCCCTGCGGGAGATACTCTCTTTGCCAAAATCGCATTATTAGGCGAAAGTAAGTTACAATTCAGTACCCTATCCTAAAGCTTGCTGTTAGGAGGGAATCTGCAGTTTGCAGTGAAAGCGCTTCCAGAGGGGAGTCTAATGAGGGCAAACATTTGATGGTAGCAGCTTCCCTGCGGGAGATAGTCTCTTTGCCAAAATCGCATTATTAGGCGAAAGTAAGTTACAATTCAGTACCCTATCCTAAAGCTTGCTGTTAGGAGGGAATCTGCAGCTTGCAGTGAAAGCGCTTCCGGAGGGGAGTCTAACGAGAGCAAACGTTTGATGGTAGCAGCTTCCCTGCGGGAGATACTCTCATTGCCAAAATCGCATTATTAGCCGCAGTTAAGTTACAATTCAGTACCCTATCCTAAAGCTTGCTGTTAGGAGGGAATCTGCAGCTTGCAGTGAAAGCGCTTCCAGAGGGGAGTCTAATGAGGGCAAACATTTGATGGTAGCAGCTTCCCTGCGGGAGATATTCTCTTTGCCAAAATCGCTTTATTAGCCGCAGTTAAGTTACAATTCAGTACCCTATCCTAAAGCTTGCTGTTAGGAGGGAATCTGCAGCTTGCAGTGAAAGCGCTTCCAGAGGGGAGTCTAATGAGGGCAAACATTTGATGCTAGCAGCTTCCCTGCGGGAGATATTCTCATTGCCAAAATAGCCTTATTAGACACAGTTAAGTTACAATTCAGTACCCTATCCTAAAGCTTGCTGTTAGGAGGGAATCTGCAGCTTGCAGTGAAATCGATTCCAGAGAGGAGTCTAATGAGGGCAAACATTTGATGGTAGCAGCTTCCCTGCGGGAGATATTCTCTTTGCCAAAATCGCATTTTTAGGCGAAAGTAAGTTACAATTCAGTACCCTTTCCTAAAGCTTGCTGTTAGGAGGGAATCTGCAGCTTGCAGTGAAAGCGCTTCCAGAGGGGAGTCTAACGAGGGCAAACATTTGATGGTAGCAGCTTCCCTGCAGTATATACTCTCTTTTCCGTAATCGCCTCATTAGCCGCAGTTAAGTTACAATTCAGTACCCTTTCCTAAAGCTTGCTGTTAGGAGGGAATCTTCCGCTTGCAGTGAAAGCGCTTCCGGAGGGGAGTCTAATGAGGGCAAACATTTGATGGTAACAGCTTCCCTGCGGGAGATATTCTCTTTGCCAATATCGCATTATTAGGCGAAAGTAAGTTACAATTCAGTACCCTATCCTAAAGCTTGCTGTTAGGAGGGAATCTGCAGCTTGCAGTGAAAGCGCTTCCAGAGGGGAGTCTAATGTGGGCAAACATTTGATGGTAGCAGCTTCCCTGCGGGAGATACTCTCTTTGCCAAATCGCATTATTAGGCGAAAGTAAGTTACAATTCAGTACCCTATCCTAAAGCTTGCTGTTAGGAAGGAATCTGCAGCTTGCAGTAAAAGCGCTTCCAGAGGGGAGTCTAATGAGGGCAAACATTTGATGGTAGCAGCTTCCCTGCGGGAGATAATCTCTTTGCCAAAATTGCCTTATTAGCTGCAGTTAAGTTTCAATTCAGTACCCTATCCTAAAGCTTGCTGTTAGGAGGGAATCTGCAGCTTGCAGTGAAAGCGCTTCCAGAGGGGAGTCTAATGAGGGCAAACATTTGGTGGCAGCAGCTTCCCTGCGAGTTATAGTCTCTTTGCCAAAATCGCATTATTAGGCGAAAGTAAGTTACAATTCAGTACCCTATCCTAAAGCTTGCTGTTAGGAGGGAATCTGCAGCTTGCAGTGAAAGCGCTTCCAGAGGGGAGTCTAATGAGGGCAAACATTTGATGGTAGCAGCTTCCCTGCGGGAGATAGTCTCTTTGCCATAATCGCATTATTAGGCGAAAGTAAGTTACAATTCAGTACCCTATCCTAAAGCTTGCTGTTAGGAGGGAATCTGCAGCTTGCAGTGAAAGCGCTTCCAGAGGGGAGTCTAATGAGGGCAAACATTTGATGGTAGCAGCTTCCCTGCGGGAGATAGTCTCTTTTCCAAAATCGCATTATTAGGCGAAAGTAAGTTACAATTCAGTACCCTATCCTAAAGCTTGCTGTTAGGAGGGAATCTGCAGCTTGTAGTGAAAGCACTTCCAGAGGGGAGTCTAATGAGGGCAAATATTTGATGGTAGCAGCTTCCCTGCGGGAGATACTCTCTTTGCCAAAATCGCATTATTAGGCGAAAGTAAGTTACAATTCAGTACCCTATCCTAAAGCTTGCTGTTAGGAGGGAATCTGCAGCTTGCAGTGAAAGCGCTTCCAGAGGGGAGTCTAATGAGGGCAAACATTTGATGGTAGCAGCTTCCCTGCGGGAGATAGTCTCTTTTCCAAAATCGCATTATTAGGCGAAAGTAAGTTACAATTCAGTACCCTATCCTAAAGCTTGCTGTTAGGAGGGAATCTGCAGCTTGCAGTGAAAGCGCTTCTGGAGGGGAGTCTAACGAGAGCAAACGTTTGATGGTAGCAGCTTCCCTGCGGGAGATACTCTCTTTGCCAAAATCGCATTATTAGGCGAAAGTAAGTTACAATTCAGTACCCTATCCTAAAGCTTGCTGTTAGGAGGGAATCTGCAGCTTGCAGTGAAAGCGCTTCCAGAGGGGAGTCTAACGAGGGCAAACATTTGATGGTAGCAGCTTCCCTGCGGGAGATATTCTTTTTGCCAAAATCGCTTTATTAGGCGAAAGTAAGTTACAATTAAGGACCCTATCCTAAAGCTTGCTGTTAGGAGGGAATCTGCAGCTTGCAGTGAAAGCGCTTCCAGAGGGGAGTCTAATGAGGGCAAATATTTGGTGGCAGCAGCTTCCCTGCGAGTTATAGTCTCTTTGCCAAAATCGCATTACTAGACGAAAGTAAGTTACAATTCAGTACCCTATCCTAAAGCTTGCTGTTAGGAGGGAATCTGCAGCTTGCAGTGAAAGCGCTTCCAGAGCGGAGTCTAATGAGGGCAAACATTTGATGGTAGCAGCTTCCCTGCGGGAGATAGTCTCTTTGCCAAAATCGCCTTATTAGCCGCAGTTAAGTTACAATTCAATACCGTATCCTAAAAATTGCTGTTAGGAGGGAATCTGCAGCTTGCAGTGAAAGCGCTTCCAGAGCGGAGTCTAATGAGGGCAAACATTTGATGGTAGCAGCTTCCCTGCGGGAGATAGTCTCTTTGCCAAAATCGCATTATTAGGCGAAAGTAAGTTACAATTCAGTACCCTATCCTAAAGCTTGCTGTTAGGAGGGAATCTGCAGCTTGCAGTGAAAGCGCTTACAGAGGGGAGTCTAACGAGGGCAAACATTTGATGGTAGCAGCTTCCCTGCGGGAGATAGTCTCTTTGCCAAAATCGCATTTTTAGGCGAAAGTAAGTTACAATTCAGTACCCTATCCTAAAGCTTGCTGTTAGGAGGGAATCTGCAGCTTGCAGTGAAAGCGCTTCCAGAGGGGAGTCTAATGAGGGCAAACATTTGATGGTAGCACCTTCCCTGCGGGAGATACTCTCTTTGCCAAAATCGCATTATTAGCCGCAGTTAAGTTACAATTCAGTACCCTATCCTAAATCTTGCTCTTAGGAGGGAATCTGCAGCTTGCAGTGAAAGCGCTTCCAGAGGGGAGTCTAATGAGGGCAAACATTTGATGGTAGCAGCTTCCCTGCGGGAGATACTCTCATTGCCAAAATCGCCTTATTAGCCGCAGTTAAGTTACAATTCAGTACCCTATCCTAAAGCTTGCTGTTAGGAGGGAATCTGCAGCTTGCAGTGAAAGCGCTTCCAGAGGGGAGTCTAATGAGGGCAAACATTTGATGGTAGCAGCTTCCCTGCGGGAGATATTCTCTTTGCCAAAATCGCCTTATTAGCCGCAGTTAAGTTACAATTCAGTACCCTATCCTAAAGCTTGCTGTTAGGAGGGAATCTGCAGCTTGCAGTGAAAGCGCTTCCAGAGGGGAGTCTAATGAGGGCAAACATTTGATGCTAGCAGCTTCCCTGCGGGAGATATTCTCATTGCCAAAATAGCCTTATTAGACACAGTTAAGTTACAATTCAGTACCCTATCCTAAAGCTTGCTGTTAGGAGGGAATCTGCAGCTTGCAGTGAAATCGATTCCAGAGAGGAGTCTAATGAGGGCAAACATTTGATGGTAGCAGCTTCCCTGCGGGAGATACTCTCTTTGCCAAAATCGCATTTTTAGGCGAAAGTAAGTTACAGTTCAGTACCCTTTCCTAAAGCTTGCTGTTAGGAGGGAATCTGCAGCTTGCAGTGAAAGCGCTTCCAGAGGGGAGTCTAATGAGGGCAAACATTTGATGGTAGCAGCTTCCCTGCGGGAGATAGTCTCTTTGCCAAAATCGCATTACTAGGCGAAAGTAAGTTACAATTCAGTACCCTATCCTAAAGCTTGCTGTTAGGAGGGAATCTGCAGCTTGCAGTGAAAGCGCTTCCAGAGGGGAGTCTAATGAGGGCAAACATTTGATGGTAGCAGCTTCCCTGCGGGAGATATTCTCTTTGCCAAAATCGCCTTATTAGCCGCAGTTAAGTTACAATTCAGTACCCTATGCTAAAGCTTGCTGTTAGGAGGGAATCTGCAGCTTGCAGTGAAAGCGCTTCCAGAGGGGAGTCTAACGAGGGGAAACATTTGATGGTAGCAGCTTCCCTGCGGGAGATAGTCTCTTTGCCAAAATCGCATTATTAGGCGAAAGTAAGTTACAATTCAGTACCCTATGCTAAAGCTTGCTGTTAGGAGGGAATCTGCAGCTTGCAGTGAAAGCGCTTCCAGAGGGGAGTCTAATGAGGGCAAACATTTGATGGTAGCAGCTTCCCTGCGGGAGATAGTCTCTTTGCCAAAATCGCATTATTAGGCGAAAGTAAGTTACAATTCAGTACCCTATCCTAAAGCTTGCTGTTAGGAGGGAATCTGCAGCTTGTAGTGAAAGCACTTCCAGAGGGGAGTCTAATGAGGGCAAATATTTGATGGTAGCAGCTTCCCTGCGGGAGATACTCTCTTTGCCAAAATCGCATTATTAGGCGAAAGTAAGTTACAATTCAGTACCCTATCCTAAAGCTTGCTGTTAGGAGGGAATCTGCAGCTTGCAGTGAAAGCGCTTCCAGAGGGGAGTCTAATGAGGGCAAACATTTGATGGTAGCAGCTTCCCTGCGGGAGATAGTCTCTTTGCCAAAATCGCATTATTAGGCGAAAGTAAGTTACAATTCAGTACCCTATCCTAAAGCTTGCTGTTAGGAGGGAATCTGCAGCTTGCAGTGAAAGCGCTTCCAGAGGGGAGTCTAACGAGAGCAAACGTTTGATGGTAGCAGCTTCCCTGCGGGAGATACTCTCTTTGCCAAAATCGCATTATTAGGCGAAAGTAAGTTACAATTCAGTACCCTATCCTAAAGCTTGCTGTTAGGAGGGAATCTGCAGCTTGCAGTGAAAGCGCTTCCAGAGGGGAGTCTAACGAGGGCAAACATTTGATGGTAGCAGCTTCCCTGCGGGAGATACTCTCTTTGCCAAAATCGCTTTATTAGGCGAAAGTAAGTTACAATTAAGGACCCTATCCTAAAGCTTGCTGTTAGGAGGGAATCTGCAGCTTGCAGTGAAAGCGCTTCCAGAGGGGAGTCTAATGAGGGCAAATATTTGGTGGCAGCAGCTTCCCTGCGAGTTATAGTCTCTTTGCCAAAATCGCATTACTAGGCGAAAGTAAGTTACAATTCAGTACCCTATCCTAAAGCTTGCTGTTAGGAGGGAATCTACAGTTTGCAGTGAAAGCGCTTCCAGAGTGGAGTCTAATGAGGGCAAACATTTGATGGTAGCAGCTTCCCTGCGGGAGATAGTCTCTTTGCCAAAATCGCCTTATTAGCCGCAGTTAAGTTACAATTCAATACCGTATCCTAAAAATTGCTGTTAGGAGGGAATCTGCAGCTTGCAGTGAAAGCGCTTCCAGAGGGGAGTCTAATGAGGGCAAACATTTGATGGTAGCAGCTTCCCTGCGGGAGATAGTCTCTTTGCCAAAATCGCATTATTAGGCGAAAGTAAGTTACAATTCAGTACCCTATCCTAAAGCTTGCTGTTAGGAGGGAATCTGCAGCTTGCAGTGAAAGCGCTTACAGAGGGGAGTCTAACGAGGGCAAACATTTGATGGTAGCAGCTTCCCTGCGGGAGATACTCTCTTTGCCAAAATCGCATTTTTAGGCGAAAGTAAGTTACAATTCAGTACCCTATCCTAAAGCTTGCTGTTAGGAGGGAATCTGCAGCTTGCAGTGAAAGCGCTTCCAGAGGGGAGTCTAATGAGGGCAAACATTTGATGGTAGCAGCTTCCCTGCGGGAGATACTCTCTTTGCCAAAATCGCATTATTAGCCGCAGTTAAGTTACAATTCAGTACCCTATCCTAAATCTTGCTCTTAGGAGGGAATCTGCAGCTTGCAGTGAAAGCGCTTCCAGAGGGGAGTCTAATGAGGGCAAACATTTGATGGTAGCAGCTTCCCTGCGGGAGATACTCTCATTGCCAAAATCGCCTTATTAGACACAGTTAAGTTACAATTCAGTACCCTATCCTAAAGCTTGCTGTTAGGAGGGAATCTGCAGCTTGCAGTGAAAGCGCTTCCAGAGGGGAGTCTAATGAGGGCAAACATTTGATGCTAGCAGCTTCCCTGCGGGAGATATTCTCATTGCCAAAATAGCCTTATTAGACACAGTTAAGTTACAATTCAGTACACTATCCTAAAGCTTGCTGTTAGGAGGGAATCTGCAGCTTGCAGTGAAATCGATTCCAGAGAGGAGTCTAATGAGGGCAAACATTTGATGGTAGCAGCTTCCCTGCGGGAGATACTCTCTTTGCCAAAATCGCATTATTAGGCGAAAGTAAGTTACAATTCAGTACCCTTTCCTAAAGCTTGCTGTTAGGAGGGAATCTGCAGCTTGCAGTGAAAGCGCTTCCAGAGGGGAGTCTAACGAGGGCAAACATTTGATGGTAGCAGCTTCCCTGCAGTATATACTCTCTTTTCCGAAATAGCCTCTTTAGCCGCAGTTAAGTTACAATTCAGTACCCTTTCCTAAAGCTTGCTGTTAGGAGGGAATCTGCCGCTTGCAGTGAAAGCGCTTCCAGAGGGGAGTCTAATGAGGGCAAACATTTGATGGTAACAGCTTCCCTGCGGGAGATATTCTCTTTGCCAATATCGCCTTATTAGGCGAAAGTAAGTTACAATTCAGTACCCTTTCCTAAAGCTTGCTGTTAGGAGGGAATCTGCAGCTTGCAGTGAAAGCGCTTCCAGAGGGGAGTCTAACGAGGGCAAACATTTGATGGTAGCAGCTTCCCTGCAGTATATACTCTCTTTTCCGAAATCGCCTCATTAGCCGCAGTTAAGTTACAATTCAGTACCCTTTCCTAAAGCTTGCTGTTAGGAGGGAATCTGCCGCTTGCAGTGAAAGCGCTTCCAGAGGGGAGTCTAATGAGGGCAAACATTTGATGGTAACAGCTTCCCTGCGGGAGATATTCTCTTTGCCAATATCGCCTTATTAGGCGAAAGTAAGTTACAATTCAGTACCCTATCCTAAAGCTTGCTGTTAGGAGGGAATCTGCAGCTTGCAGTGAAAGCGCTTCCAGAGGGGAGTCTAATGAGGGCAAACATTTGATGGTAGCAGCTTCCCTGCGGGAGATATTCTCTTTGCCAAAATCGCCTTATTAGCCGCAGTTAAGTTACAATTCAGTACCCTATCCTAAAGCTTGCTGTTAGGAGGGAATCTGCAGCTTGCAGTGAAAGCGCTTCCAGAGGGGAGTCTAATGAGGGCAAACATTTGATGGTAGCAGCTTCCCTGCGGGAGATAGTCTCCTTGCCATAATCGCATTATTAGGCGAAAGTAAGTTACAATTCAGTACCCTATCCTAAAGCTTGCTGTTAGGAGGGAATCTGCAGCTTGCAGTGAAAGCGCTTCCAGAGGGGAGTCTAATGAGGGCAAACATTTGATGGTAGCAGCTTCCCTGCGGGAGATAATCTCTTTGCCAAAATTGCCTTATTAGCTGCAGTTAAGTTTCAATTCAGTACCCTATCCTAAAGCTTGCTGTTAGGAGGGAATCTGCAGCTTGCAGTGAAAGCGCTTCCAGAGGGGAGTCTAATGAGGGCAAACATTTGGTGGCAGCAGCTTCCCTGCGAGTTATAGTCTCTTTGCCAAAATCGCATTATTAGGCGAAAGTAAGTTACAATTCAGTACCCTATCCTAAAGCTTGCTGTTAGGAGGGAATCTGCAGCTTGCAGTGAAAGCGCTTCCAGAGGGGAGTCTAATGAGGGCAAACATTTGATGGTAGCAGCTTCCCTGCGGGAGATAGTCTCTTTGCCAAAATCGCATTATTAGGCGAAAGTAAGTTACAATTCAGTACCCTATCCTAAAGCTTGCTGTTAGGAGGGAATCTGCAGCTTGCAGTGAAAGCGCTTCCAGAGGGGAGTCTAATGAGGGCAAACATTTGATGGTAGCAGCTTCCCTGCGGGAGATAGTCTCTTTGCCAAAATCGCATTATTAGGCGAAAGTAAGTTACAATTCAGTACCCTATCCTAAAGCTTGCTGTTAGGAGGGAATCTGCAGCTTGCAGTGAAAGCGCTTCCAGAGGGGAGTCTAATGAGGGCAAACATTTGATGGTAGCAGCTTCCCTGCGGGAGATAGTCTCTTTGCCAAAATCGCATTATTAGGCGAAAGTAAGATACAATTCAGTACCCTATCCTAAAGCTTGCTGTTAGGAGGGAATCTGCAGCTTGCAGTGAAAGCGCTTCCAGAGGGGAGTCTAATGAGGGCAAACATTTGATGGTAGCAGCTTCCCTGCGGGAGATACTCTCTTTGCCAAAATCGCATTATTAGGCGAAAGTAAGATACAATTCAGTACGCTATCCTAAAGCTTGCTGTTAGGAGGGAATCTGCAGCTTGTAGTGAAAGCACTTCCAGAGGGGAGTCTAATGAGGGCAAATATTTGATGGTAGCAGCTTCCCTGCGGGAGATACTCTCTTTTCCAAAATCGCATTATTAGGCGAAAGTAAGTTACAATTCAGTACCCTATCCTAAAGCTTGCTCTTAGGAGGGAATCTGCAGCTTGCAGTGAAAGCGCTTCCAGAGGGGAGTCTAATGAGGGCAAATATTTGATGGTAGCAGCTTCCCTGCGGGAGATAGTCTCTTTGCCAAAATCACATTATTAGGCGAAAGTAAGTTACAATTCAGTACCCTATCCTAAAGCTTGCTGTTAGGAGGGAATCTGCAGCTTGCAGTGAAAGCGCTTCCGGAGGGGAGTCTAACGAGAGCAAACGTTTGATGGTAGCAGCTTCCCTGCGGGAGATACTCTCTTTGCCATAATCGCATTATTAGGCGAAAGTAAGTTACAATTCAGTACCCTATCCTAAAGCTTGCTGTTAGGAGGGAATCTGCAGCTTGCAGTGAAAGCGCTTCCAGAGGGGAGTCTAATGAGGGCAAACATTTGATGGTAGCAGCTTCCCTGCGGGAGATAGTCTCTTTGCCAAAATCGCATTATTAGGCGAAAGTAAGTTACAATTCAGTACCCTATCCTAAAGCTTGCTGTTAGGAGGGAATCTGCAGCTTGTAGTGAAAGCACTTCCAGAGGGGAGTCTAATGAGGGCAAATATTTGATGGTAGCAGCTTCCCTGCGGGAGATACTCTCTTTGCCAAAATCGCATTATTAGGCGAAAGTAAGTTACAATTCAGTACCCTATCCTAAAGCTTGCTGTTAGGAGGGAATCTGCAGCTTGCAGTGAAAGCGCTTCCAGAGGGGAGTCTAATGAGGGCAAACATTTGATGGTAGCAGCTTCCCTGCGGGAGATAGTCTCTTTGCCAAAATCGCATTATTAGGCGAAAGTAAGTTACAATTCAGTACCCTATCCTAAAGCTTGCTGTTAGGAGGGAATCTGCAGCTTGCAGTGAAAGCGCTTCCAGAGGGGAGTCTAATGAGGGCAAACATTTGATGGTAGCAGCTTCCCTGCGGGAGATAGTCTCTTTGCCAAAATCGCATTATTAGGCGAAAGTAAGTTACAATTCAGTACCCTATCCTAAAGCTTGCTGTTAGGAGGGAATCTGCAGCTTGCAGTGAAAGCGCTTCCGGAGGGGAGTCTAACGAGAGCAAACATTTGATGGTAGCAGCTTCCCTGCGGGAGATACTCTCTTTGCCAAAATCGCATTATTAGGCGAAAGTAAGTTAGAATTCAGTACCCTATCCTAAAGCTTGCTGTTAGGAGGGAATCTGCAGCTTGCAGTGAAAGTGCTTCCAGAGGGGAGTCTAATGAGGGCAAACATTTGATGGTAGCAGCTTCCCTGCGGGAGATAGTCTCTTTGCCAAAATCGCATTATTAGGCGAAAGTAAGTTACAATTCAGTACCCTATCCTAAAGCTTGCTGTTAGGAGGGAATCTGCAGCTTGTAGTGAAAGCACTTCCAGAGGGGAGTCTAATGAGGGCAAATATTTGATGGTAGCAGCTTCCCTGCGGGAGATACTCTCTTTGCCAAAATCGCATTATTATGCGAAAGTAAGTTACAATTCAGTACCCTATCCTAAAGCTTGCTGTTAGGAGGGAATCTGCAGCTTGCAGTGAAAGCGCTTCCAGAGGGGAGTCTAATGAGGGCAAACATTTGATGGTAGCAGCTTCCCTGCGGGAGATAGTCTCTTTGCCAAAATCGCATTATTAGGCGAAAGTAAGTTACAATTCAGTACCCTATCCTAAAGCTTGCTGTTAGGAGGGAATCTGCAGCTTGCAGTGAAAGCGCTTCCGGAGGGGAGTCTAACGAGAGCAAACGTTTGATGGTAGCAGCTTCCCTGCGGGAGATACTCTCTTTGCCAAAATCGCATTATTAGGCGAAAGTAAGTTACAATTCAGTACCCTATCCTAAAGCTTGCTGTTAGGAGGGAATCTGCAGCTTGCAGTGAAAGCGCTTCCAGAGGGGAGTCTAACGAGGGCAAACATTTGATGGTAGCAGCTTCCCTGCGGGAGATACTCTCTTTGCCAAAATCGCTTTATTAGGCGAAAGTAAGTTACAATTAAGGACCCTATACTAAAGCTTGCTGTTAGGAGGGAATCTGCAGCTTGCAGTGAAAGCGCTTCCAGAGGGGAGTCTAATGAGGGCAAATATTTGGTGGCAGCAGCTACCCTGCGAGTTATAGTCTCTTTGCCAAAATCGCATTACTAGGCGAAAGTAAGTTACAATTCAGTACCCTATCCTAAAGCTTGCTGTAAGGAGGGAATCAGCAGCTTGCAGTGAAAGTGCTTCCAGAGGGGAGTCTAACGAGGGCAAACATTTGATGGTAGCAGCTTCCCTGCGGGATATACTCTCTTTGCCAAAATCTCATTACTAGGCGAAAGTAAGTTACAATTCAGTTCCCTATGGTAAAGCTTGCTGTTAGGAGGGAATCTGCAGCTTGCAGTGAAAGCGCTTCCAGAGGGGAGTCTAATGAGGGCAAACATTCGGTGACAGCAGCTTCCCTGCGAGTTATAGTCTCTTTGCCAAAATCGCATTATTATGCGAAAGTAAGTTTCAATTCAGTACCCTATCCTAAAGCTTGCTGTTAGGAGGGAATCTGCAGCTTGCAGTGAAAGCGCTTCCAGAGGGGAGTCTAATGAGGGCAAACATTTGATGGTAGCAGCTTCCCTGCGGGAGATAGTCTCTTTGCCAAAATAGCCTTATTAGCAGCAGTTAAGTTACAATTCAGTACCCTATCCTAAAGCTTGCTGTTAGGAGGGAATCTGCAGCTTGCAGTGAAAGCGCTTCCAGAGGGGAGTCTAATGAGGGCAAACATTTGATGGTAGCAGCTTCCCTGCGGGAGATAGTCTCTTTGCCAAAATCGCATTTTTAGGCGAAAGTAAGATACAATTCAGTACCCTATCCTAAAGCTTGCTGTTAGGAGGAAATCTGCAGCTTGCAGTGAAAGCGCTTCCAGAGGAGAGTCTAATGAGGGCAAATATTTGATGGTAGCAGCTTCCCTGCGGGAGATACTCTCTTTTCCAAAATCGCATTATTAGGCGAAAGTAAGTTACAATTCAGTACCCTATCCTAAAGCTTGCTGTTAGGAGGGAATCTGCAGCTTGCAGTGAAAGCGCTTCCAGAGGGGAGTCTAATGAGGGCAAACATTTGATGGTAGCAGCTTCCCTGCGGGAGATACTCTCTTTGCCATAATCGCATTATTAGGCGAAAGTAAGATACAATTCAGTACCCTATCCTAAAGCTTGCTGTTAGGAGGGAATCTGCAGCTTGCAGTGAAAGCGCTTCCAGAGGGGAGTCTAATGAGGGCAAACATTTGATGGTAGCAGCTTCCCTGCGGGAGATAGTCTCTTTGCCAAAATCGCATTATTAGGCGAAAGTAAGTTACAATTCAGTACCCTATCCTAAAGCTTGCTGTTAGGAGGGAATCTGCAGCTTGCAGTGAAAGCGCTTCCAGAGGGGAGTCTAATGAGGGCAAACATTTGATGGTAGCAGCTTCCCTGCGGGAGATACTCTCTTTGCCAAAATCGCCTTATTAGGCGAAAGTAAGTTACAATTCAGTACCCTATCCTAAAGCTTGCTGTAAGGAGGGAAACTGCAGCTTGCAGTGAAAGCGCTTCCAGAGAGGAGTCTAATGAGGGCAAACATTTATTGGTAGCAGCTTCCCTGCGGGAGATACTCTCTTTGCCATAATCGCCTTATTAGCCGCAGTTAAGTTACAATTCAGTACCCTATCCTAAAGCTTGCTGTTAGGAGGGAATCTGCAGCTTGCAGTGAAAGCGCTTCCAGAGGGGAGTCTAATGAAGGCAAATATTTGATGGTAGCAGCTTCCCTGCGGGAGATACTCTCTTTGCCAAAATCGCATTAATAGGCGAAAGTAAGTTACAATTCAGTACCCTATCCTAAAGCTTGCTCTTAGGAGGGAATCTGCAGCTTGCAGTGAAAGCGCTTCCAGAGGGGAGTCTAATGAGGGCAAACATTTGATGGTAGCAGCTTCCCTGCGGGAGATATTCTCTTTGCCTAAATCGCATTATTAGGCGAAAGTAAGTTACAATTCAGTACCCTATCCTAAAGCTTGCTGTTAGGAGGGAATGTGCAGCTTGCAGTGAAAGTGCTTCCAGAGGGGAGTCTATCGAGGGCAAACATTTGATGGTAGCAGCTTCCCTGCGGGAGATACTCTCTTTGCCAAAATCGCCTTATTAGCCGCAGTTAAGATACAATTCAGTACCCTATCCTAAAGCTTGCTGTTAGGAGGGAATCTGCAGCTTGCAGTGAAAGCGCTTCCAGAGGGGAGTCTAACGAGGGCAAACATTTGATGGTAGCAGCTTCCCTGCGGGAGATACTCTCTTTGCCAAAATCGCATTATTAGGCGAAAGTAAGTTACAATTCAGTACCCTCTCCTAAAGCTTGCTGTTAGGAGGGAATCTGCAGCTTGCAGTGAAAGCGCTTCCAGAGGGGAGTCTAATGAGGGCAAACATTTGATGGTAGCAGCTTCCCTGCGGGAGATAGTCTCTTTTCCAAAATCGCATTATTAGGCGAAAGTAAGTTACAATTCAGTACCCTATCCTAAAGCTTGCTGTTAGGAGGGAATCTGCAGCTTGCAGTGAAAGCGCTTCCAGAGGGGAGTCTAACGAGGGCAAACATTTGATGGTAGCAGCTTCCCTGCGGGAGATACTCTCTTTGCCAAAATCGCCTTATTAGCCGCAGTTAAGATACAATTCAGTACCCTATCCTACAGCTTGCTGTTAGGAGGGAATCTGCCGATTGCAGTGAAAGCGCTTCCAGAGGGGAGTCTAACGAGGGCAAACATTTGATGGTAGCAGCTTCCCTGCGGGAGATACTCTCTTTGCCAAAATCGCATTATTAGGCGAAATTAAGATACAATTCAGTACCCTATCCTAAAGCTTGCTGTTAGGAGGGAATCTGCAGCTTGCAGTGAAAGCGCTTCCAGAGGGGAGTCTAATGAGGGCAACCATTTGATGGTAGCAGCTTCACTGGGGGAGATACTCTCTTTGCCAAAATCGCCTTATTAGCAGCAGTTAAGTTACAATTCAGTACCCTATCCTAAAGCTTGCTGTTAGGAGGGAATCTGCAGCTTGCAGTGAAAGCGCTTCCAGAGGGGAGTCTAATGAGGGCAAACATTTGATGGTAGCAGCTTCCCTGCGGGAGATATTCTCTTTGCCAAAATCGCATTATTAGGCGAAAGTAAGTTACAATTCAGTACCCTATCCTAAAGCTTGCTGTTAGGAGGGAATCTGCAGCTTGCAGTGAAAGCGCTTCCAGAGGGGAGTCTAATGAGGGCAAACATTTGATGGTAGCAGCTTCCCTGCGGGAGATACTCTCTTTGCCGTAATCGCCTTATTAGCCGCAGTTAAGTTACAATTCAGTACCCTATCCTAAAGCTTGCTGTTAGGAGGGAATCTGCAGCTTGCAGTGAAAGCGCTTCCAGAGGGGAGTCTAATGAGGGCAAACATTTGATGGTAGCAGCTTCCCTGCGGGAGATACTCTCTTTGCCAAAATCGCATTATTAGGCGAAAGTAAGATACAATTCAGTACCCTATCCTAAAGCTTGCTGTTAGGAGGGAATCTGCAGCTTGCAGTGAAAGCGCTTCCAGAGGAGAGTCTAATGAGGGCAAATATTTGATGGTAGCAGCTTCCCTGCGGGAGATACTCTCTTTTCCAAAATCGCATTATTATGCAAAAGTAAGTTACAATTCAGTACCCTATCCTAAAACTTGCTGTTAGGAGGGAATCTGCAGCTTGCAGTGAAAGCGCTTCCAGAGGGGAGTCTAATGAGGGCAAACATTTGATGGTAGCAGCTTCCCTGCGGGAGATACTCTCTTTGCCAAAATCGCATTATTAGGCGAAAGTAAGTTACAATTCAGTACCCTATCCTAAAGCTTGCTGTTAGGAGGGAATCTGCAGCTTGCAGTGAAAGCGCTTCCAGAGGGGAGTCTAATGAGGGCAAACATTTGATGGTAGCAGCTTCCCTGCGGGAGATAGTCTCTTTGCCAAAATCGCATTATTAGGCGAAAGTAAGTTACAATTCAGTACCCTATCCTAAAGCTTGCTGTTAGGAGGGAATCTGCCGCTTGCAGTGAAAGCGCTTCCAGAGGAGAGTCTAATGAGGGCAAATATTTGATGGTAGCAGCTTCCCTGCGGGAGATAGTCTCTTTGCCAAAATCGCATTATTAGGCGAAAGTAAGTTACAATTCAGTACCCTATCCTAAAGCTTGCTGTTAGGAGGGAATCTGCAGCTTGCAGTGAAAGCGCTTCCAGAGGGGAGTCTAATGAGGGCAAATATTTGATGGTAGCAGCTTCCCTGCGGGAGATACTCTCTTTGCCAAAATCGCATTATTAGGCGAAAGTAAGTTACAATTCAGTACCCTATCCTAAAGCTTGCTCTTAGGAGGGAATCTGCAGCTTGCAGTGAAAGCGCTTCCAGAGGGGAGTCTAATGAGGGCAAATATTTGATGGTAGCAGCTTCCCTGCGGGAGATATTCTCTTTGCAAAAATCGCATTATTAGGCGAAAGTAAGTTACAATTCAGTACCCTATCCTAAAGCTTGCTGTTAGGAGGGAATCTGCCGCTTGCAGTGAAAGCGCTTCCAGAGGGGAGTCTAATGAGGGCAAACATTTGATGGTAACAGCTTCCCTGCGGGAGATATTCTCTTTGCCAATATCGCCTTATAAGGCGAAATTAAGTTACAATTCGGTACCCTATCCTAAAGCTTGCTGTTAGGAGGGAATCTGCAGCTTGCAGTGAAAGCGCTTCCAGAGGGGAGTCTAATGAAGGCAAACATTTGATGGTAGCAGCTTACCTGCGGGAGATAGTCTCTTTGCCAAAATCGCATTATTAGGCGAAAGTAAGTTACAATTCAGTACCCTATCCTAAAGCTTGCTGTTAGGAGGGAATCTGCAGCTTGCAGTGAAAGCGCTTCCAGAGGGGAGTCTAATGAGGGCAAACATTTGATGGTAGCAGCTTCCCTGCGGGAGATATTCTCTTTGCCAAAATCGCCTTATTAGCTGCAGTTAAGATACAATTCAGTACCCTATCCTAAAAACTGCTGTTAGGAGGGAATCTGCAGCTTGCAGTGAAAGCGCTTCCAGAGGGGAGTCTAACGAGGGCAAACATCTGATGGTAGCAGCTTCCCTGCGGGAGATAGTCTCTTTGCCAAAATCGCATTATTAATCGAAAGTAAGATTCAATTCAGTACCCTATCCTAAAGCTTGCTGTTAGGAGGGAATCTGCAGCTTGCAGTGAAAGCGCTTCCAGAGGGGAGTCTAAGGAGGGCAAACATTTGATGGTAGCAGCTTCCCTGTGGGAGATACTCTCTTTGCCAAAATCGCATTACTAGGCGAAAGTAAGTTACAATTCAGTACCCTATCCTAAAGCTTGCTGTTAGGAGGGAATCTGCAGCTTGCAGTGAAAGCGCTTCCAGAGGGGAGTCTAATGAGGGCAAACATTTGATGGTAGCAGCTTCCCTGCGGGAGATATTCTCTTTGCCATAATCGCATTATTAGGCGAAAGTAAGTTACAATTCAGTACCCTATCCTAAAGCTTGCTGTTAGGAGGGAATCTGCAGCTTGCAGTGAAAGCGCTTCCAGAGGGGAGTCTAATGAGGGCAAACATTTGATGGTAGCAGCTTCCCTGCGGGAGATACTCTCTTTTCCAAAATCGCATTATTAGGCGAAAGTAAGTTACAATTCAGTACCCTATCCTAAAGCTTGCTGTTAGGAGGGAATCTGCAGCTTGCAGTGAAAGCGCTTCCAGAGGGGAGTCTAATGAGGGCAAACATTTGATGGTAGCAGCTTCCCTGCGGGAGATACTCTCTTTGCCAAAATCGCATTATTAGGCGAAAGTAAGTTACAATTCAGTACCCTATCCTAAAGCTTGCTGTTAGGAGGGAATCTGCAGCTTGCAGTGAAAGCGCTTCCAGAGGGGAGTCTATCGAGGGCAAACATTTGATGGTAGCAGCTTCCCTGCGGGAGATACTCTCTTTGCCAAAATCGCCTTATTAGCCGCAGTTAAGATACAATTCAGTACCCTATCCTAAAGCTTGCTGTTAGGAGGGAATCTGCAGCTTGCAGTGAAAGCGCTTCCAGAGGGAAGTCTAACGAGGGCAAATATTTGATGGTAGCAGCTTCCCTGCGGGAGATACTCTCTTTGCCAAAATCGCATTATTAGGCGAAAGTAAGTTACAATTCGGTACCCTATCCTAAAGCTTGCTGTTAGGAGGGAATCTGCAGCTTGCAGTGAAAGCGCTTCCAGAGGGGAGTCTAATGAAGGCAAACATTTGATGGTAGCAGCTTACCTGCGGGAGATAGTCTCTTTGCCAAAATCGCATTATTAGGCGAAAGTAAGTTACAATTCAGTACCCTATCCTAAAGCTTGCTGTTAGGAGGGAATCTGCAGCTTGCAGTGAAAGCGCTTCCAGAGGGGAGTCTAATGAGGGCAAACATTTGATGGTAGCAGCTTCCCTGCGGGAGATACTCTCTTTGCCAAAATCGCCTTATTAGCTGCAGTTAAGATACAATTCAGTACCCTATCCTAAAAATTGCTGTTAGGAGGGAATCTGCAGCTTGCAGTGAAAGCGCTTCCAGAGGGGAGTCTAACGAGGGCAAACATCTGATGGTAGCAGCTTCCCTGCGGGAGATAGTCTCTTTGCCAAAATCGCATTATTAATCGAAAGTAAGATTCAATTCAGTACCCTATCCTAAAGCTTGCTGTTAGGAGGGAATCTGCAGCTTGCAGTGAAAGCGCTTCCAGAGGGGAGTCTAACGAGGGCAAACATTTGATGGTAGCAGCTTCCCTGTGGGAGATACTCTCTTTGCCAAAATCGCATTACTAGGCGAAAGTAAGTTACAATTCAGTACCCTATCCTAAAGCTTGCTGTTAGGAGGGAATCTGCAGCTTGCAGTGAAAGCGCTTCCAGAGGGGAGTCTAATGAGGGCAAACATTTGATGGTAGCAGCTTCCCTGCGGGAGATATTCTCTTTGCCATAATCGCATTATTAGGCGAAAGTAAGTTACAATTCAGTACCCTATCCTAAAGCTTGCTGTTAGGAGGGAATCTGCAGCTTGCAGTGAAAGCGCTTCCAGAGGGGAGTCTAATGAGGGCAAACATTTGATGGTAGCAGCTTCCCTGCGGGAGATACTCTCTTTGCCAAAATCGCATTATTAGGCGAAAGTAAGTTACAATTCAGTACCCTATCCTAAAGCTTGCTGTTAGGAGGGAATCTGCAGCTTGCAGTGAAAGCGCTTCCAGAGGGGAGTCTATCGAGGGCAAACATTTGATGGTAGCAGCTTCCCTGCGGGAGATACTCTCTTTGCCAAAATCGCCTTATTAGCCGCAGTTAAGATACAATTCAGTACCCTATCCTAAAGCTTGCTGTTAGGAGGGAATCTGCAGCTTGCAGTGAAAGCGCTTCCAGAGGGGAGTCTAACGAGGGCAAACATTTGATGGTAGCAGCTTCCCTGCGGGAGATAGTCTCTTTGCCAAAATCGCATTATTAGGCGAAAGTAAGTTACAATTCAGTACCCTATCCTAAAGCTTGCTGTTAGGAGGGAATCTGCAGCTTGCAGTGAAAGCGCTTCCAGAGGGGAGTCTAATGAGGGCAAACATTTGATGGTAGCAGCTTCCCTGCGGGAGATAGTCTCTTTGCCAAAATAGCCTTATTAGCAGCAGTTAAGTTACAATTCAGTACCCTATCCTAAAGCTTGCTGTTAGGAGGGAATCTGCAGCTTGCAGTGAAAGCGCTTCCAGAGGGGAGTCTAATGAGGGCAAACATTTGATGGTAGCAGCTTCCCTGCGGGAGATAGTCTCTTTGCCAAAATCGCATTTTTAGGCGAAAGTAAGATACAATTCAGTACCCTATCCTAAAGCTTGCTGTTAGGAGGGAATCTGCAGCTTGCAGTGAAAGCGCTTCCAGAGGAGAGTCTAATGAGGGCAAATATTTGATGGTAGCAGCTTCCCTGCGGGAGATAATCTCTTTGCCAAAATCGCATTATTAGGCGAAAGTAAGTTACAATTCAGTACCCTATCCTAAAACTTGCTGTTAGGAGGGAATCTGCAGCTTGCAGTGAAAGCGCTTCCAGAGGGGAGTCTAATGAGGGCAAACATTTGATGGTAGCAGCTTCCATGCGGGAGATACTCTCTTTGCCAAAATCGCATTATTAGGCGAAAGTAAGATACAATTCAGTACCCTATCCTAAAGCTTGCTGTTAGGAGGGAATCTGCAGCTTGCAGTGAAAGCGCTTCCAGAGGGGAGTCTAATGAGGGCAACCATTTGATGGTAGCAGCTTCACTGCGGGAGATACTCTCTTTGCCAAAATCGCATTATTAGGCGAAAGTAAGTTACAATTCAGTACCCTATCCTAAAGCTTGCTGTTAGGAGGGAATCTGCAGCTTGCAGTGAAAGCGCTTCCAGAGGGGAGTCTAATGAGGGCAAACATTTGATGGTAGCAGCTTCCCTGCGGGAGATATTCTCTTTGCCAAAATCGCATTATTAGGCGAAAGTAAGTTACAATTCAGTACCCTATCCTAAAGCTTGCTGTTAGGAGGGAATCTGCAGCTTGCAGTGAAAGCGATTCCACAGGGTAGTCTAATGAGGGCAAACATTTGATGGTAGCAGCTTCCCTGCGGGAGATACTCTCTTTGCGAAAATCGCATTATTAGGCGAAAGTAAGTTACAATTCAGTACCCTATCCTAAAGCTTGCTGTTAGGAGGGAATCTGCAGCTTGCAGTGAAAGCGCTTCCAGAGAGGAGTCTAATGAGGGCAAACATTTATTGGTAGCAGCTTCCCTGCGGGAGATACTCTCTTTGCCATAATCGCCTTATTAGCCGCAGTTAAGTTACAATTCAGTACCCTATCCTAAAGCTTGCTGTTAGGAGGGAATCTGCAGCTTGCAGTGAAAGCGCTTCCAGAGGGGAGTCTAATGAGGGCAAACATTTGATGGTAGCAGCTTCCCTGCGGGAGATACTCGCTTTGCCAAAATCGCATTATTAGGCGAAAGTAAGATACAATTCAGTACCCTATCCTAAAGCTTGCTGTTAGGAGGGAATCTGCAGCTTGCAGTGAAAGCGCTTCCAGAGGAGAGTCTAATGAGGGCAAATATTTGATGGTAGCAGCTTCCCTGCGGGAGATACTCTCTTTTCCAAAATCGCATTATTATGCGAAAGTAAGTTACAATTCAGTACCCTATCCTAAAGCTTGCTGTTAGGAGGGAATCTGCAGCTTGCAGTGAAAGCGCTTCCAGAGGGGAGTCTAATGAGGGCAAACATTTGATGGTAGCAGCTTCCCTGCGGGAGATACTCTCTTTGCCAAAATCGCATTATTAGGCGAAAGTAAGTTACAATTCAGTACCCTATCCTAAAGCTTGCTCTTAGGAGGGAATCTGCAGCTTGCAGTGAAAGCGCTTCCAGAGGGGAGTCTAATGAGGGCAAACATTTGATGGTAGCAGCTTCCCTGCGGGAGATAGTCTCTTTGCCAAAATCGCATTATTAGGCGAAAGTAAGTTACAATTCAGTACCCTATCCTAAAGCTTGCTGTTAGGAGGGAATCTGCAGCTTGCAGTGAAAGCGCTTCCAGAGGGGAGTCTAATGAGGGCAAATATTTGATGGTAGCAGCTTCCCTGCGGGAGATACTCTCTTTGCCAAAATCGCATTATTAGGCGAAAGTAAGTTACAATTCAGTACCCTATCCTAAAGCTTGCTCTTAGGAGGGAATCTGCAGCTTGCAGTGAAAGCGCTTCCAGAGGGGAGTCTAATGAGGGCAAACATTTGATGGTAGCAGCTTCCCTGCGGGAGATATTCTCTTTGCAAAAATCGCATTATTAGGCGAAAGTAAGTTACAATTCAGTACCCTATCCTAAAGCTTGCTGTTAGGAGGGAATCTGCCGCTTGCAGTGAAAGCGCTTCCAGAGGGGAGTCTAATGAGGGCAAACATTTGATGGTAACAGCTTCCCTGCGGGAGATATTCTCTTTGCCAATATCGCCTTATAAGGCGAAAGTAAGTTACAATTCGGTACCCTATCCTAAAGCTTGCTGTTAGGAGGGAATCTGCAGCTTGCAGTGAAAGCGCTTCCAGAGGGGAGTCTAATGAAGGCAAACATTTGATGGTAGCAGCTTACCTGCGGGAGATAGTCTCTTTGCCAAAATCGCATTATTAGGCGAAAGTAAGTTACAATTCAGTACCCTATCCTAAAGCTTGCTGTTAGGAGGGAATCTGCAGCTTGCAGTGAAAGCGCTTCCAGAGGGGAGTCTAATGAGGGCAAACATTTGATGGTAGCAGCTTCCCTGCGGGAGATATTCTCTTTGCCAAAATCGCCTTATTAGCTGCAGTTAAGATACAATTCAGTACCCTATCCTAAAAATTTCTGTTAGGAGGGAATCTGCAGCTTGCAGTGAAAGCGCTTCCAGAGGGGAGTCTAACGAGGGCAAACATCTGATGGTAGCAGCTTCCCTGCGGGAGATAGTCTCTTTGCCAAAATCGCATTATTAATCGAAAGTAAGATTCAATTCAGTACCCTATCCTAAAGCTTGCTGTTAGGAGGGAATCTGCAGCTTGCAGTGAAAGCGCTTCCAGAGGGGAGTCTAACGAGGGCAAACATTTGATGGTAGCAGCTTCCCTGTGGGAGATACTCTCTTTGCCAAAATCGCATTACTAGGCGAAAGTAAGATACAATTCAGTACCCTATCCTAAAGCTTGCTGTTAGGAGGGAATCTGCAGCTTGCAGTGAAAGCGCTTCCAGAGGGGAGTCTAATGAGGGCAAATATTTGATGGTAGCAGCTTCCCTGCGGGATACATTCTCTTTGCCAAAATCGCATTATTAGCCGCAGTTAAGATACAATTCAATACCCTATCCTAAAGCTTGCTGTTAGGAGGGAATCTGCAGCTTGCAGTGAAAGCGCTTCCAGAGGGGAGTCTAATGAGGGCAAACATTTGATGGTAGCAGCTTCCCTGCGGGAGATACTCTCTTTGCCAAAATCGCATTACTAGGCGAAAGTAAGTTACAATTCAGTACCCTATCCTAAAGCTTGCTGTTAGGAGGGAATCTGCAGCTTGCAGTGAAAGCGCTTCCAGAGGGGAGTCTAATGAGGGCAAACATTTGATGGTAGCAGCTTCCCTGCGGGAGATATTCTCTTTGCCATAATCGCATTATTAGGCGAAAGTAAGTTACAATTCAGTACCCTATCCTAAAGCTT
This sequence comes from Phaenicophaeus curvirostris, assembly GCF_032191515.1. Taxonomy (NCBI): domain Eukaryota; kingdom Metazoa; phylum Chordata; class Aves; order Cuculiformes; family Cuculidae; genus Phaenicophaeus; species Phaenicophaeus curvirostris. The sequence continues at coordinate 57,009 of NW_027206998.1, read as the reverse complement.
GCTGTTAGGAGGGAATCTGCAGCTTGCAGTGAAAGCGCTTCCAGAGGGGAGTCTAATGAGGGCAAACATTTGATGGTAGCAGCTTCCCTGCGGGAGATACTCTCTTTTCCAAAATCGCATTATTAGGCGAAAGTAAGTTACAATTCAGTACCCTATCCTAAAGCTTGCTGTTAGGAGGGAATCTGCAGCTTGCAGTGAAAGCGCTTCCAGAGGGGAGTCTAATGAGGGCAAACATTTGATGGTAGCAGCTTCCCTGCGGGAGATACTCTCTTTGCCAAAATCGCATTATTAGGCGAAAGTAAGTTACAATTCAGTACCCTATCCTAAAGCTTGCTGTTAGGAGGGAATCTGCAGCTTGCAGTGAAAGCGCTTCCAGAGGGGAGTCTATCGAGGGCAAACATTTGATGGTAGCAGCTTCCCTGCGGGAGATACTCTCTTTGCCAAAATCGCCTTATTAGCCGCAGTTAAGATACAATTCAGTACCCTATCCTAAAGCTTGCTGTTAGGAGGGAATCTGCAGCTTGCAGTGAAAGCGCTTCCAGAGGGAAGTCTAACGAGGGCAAATATTTGATGGTAGCAGCTTCCCTGCGGGAGATACTCTCTTTGCCAAAATCGCATTATTAGGCGAAAGTAAGTTACAATTCGGTACCCTATCCTAAAGCTTGCTGTTAGGAGGGAATCTGCAGCTTGCAGTGAAAGCGCTTCCAGAGGGGAGTCTAATGAAGGCAAACATTTGATGGTAGCAGCTTACCTGCGGGAGATAGTCTCTTTGCCAAAATCGCATTATTAGGCGAAAGTAAGTTACAATTCAGTACCCTATCCTAAAGCTTGCTGTTAGGAGGGAATCTGCAGCTTGCAGTGAAAGCGCTTCCAGAGGGGAGTCTAATGAGGGCAAACATTTGATGGTAGCAGCTTCCCTGCGGGAGATACTCTCTTTGCCAAAATCGCCTTATTAGCTGCAGTTAAGATACAATTCAGTACCCTATCCTAAAAATTGCTGTTAGGAGGGAATCTGCAGCTTGCAGTGAAAGCGCTTCCAGAGGGGAGTCTAACGAGGGCAAACATCTGATGGTAGCAGCTTCCCTGCGGGAGATAGTCTCTTTGCCAAAATCGCATTATTAATCGAAAGTAAGATTCAATTCAGTACCCTATCCTAAAGCTTGCTGTTAGGAGGGAATCTGCAGCTTGCAGTGAAAGCGCTTCCAGAGGGGAGTCTAACGAGGGCAAACATTTGATGGTAGCAGCTTCCCTGTGGGAGATACTCTCTTTGCCAAAATCGCATTACTAGGCGAAAGTAAGTTACAATTCAGTACCCTATCCTAAAGCTTGCTGTTAGGAGGGAATCTGCAGCTTGCAGTGAAAGCGCTTCCAGAGGGGAGTCTAATGAGGGCAAACATTTGATGGTAGCAGCTTCCCTGCGGGAGATATTCTCTTTGCCATAATCGCATTATTAGGCGAAAGTAAGTTACAATTCAGTACCCTATCCTAAAGCTTGCTGTTAGGAGGGAATCTGCAGCTTGCAGTGAAAGCGCTTCCAGAGGGGAGTCTAATGAGGGCAAACATTTGATGGTAGCAGCTTCCCTGCGGGAGATACTCTCTTTGCCAAAATCGCATTATTAGGCGAAAGTAAGTTACAATTCAGTACCCTATCCTAAAGCTTGCTGTTAGGAGGGAATCTGCAGCTTGCAGTGAAAGCGCTTCCAGAGGGGAGTCTATCGAGGGCAAACATTTGATGGTAGCAGCTTCCCTGCGGGAGATACTCTCTTTGCCAAAATCGCCTTATTAGCCGCAGTTAAGATACAATTCAGTACCCTATCCTAAAGCTTGCTGTTAGGAGGGAATCTGCAGCTTGCAGTGAAAGCGCTTCCAGAGGGGAGTCTAACGAGGGCAAACATTTGATGGTAGCAGCTTCCCTGCGGGAGATAGTCTCTTTGCCAAAATCGCATTATTAGGCGAAAGTAAGTTACAATTCAGTACCCTATCCTAAAGCTTGCTGTTAGGAGGGAATCTGCAGCTTGCAGTGAAAGCGCTTCCAGAGGGGAGTCTAATGAGGGCAAACATTTGATGGTAGCAGCTTCCCTGCGGGAGATAGTCTCTTTGCCAAAATAGCCTTATTAGCAGCAGTTAAGTTACAATTCAGTACCCTATCCTAAAGCTTGCTGTTAGGAGGGAATCTGCAGCTTGCAGTGAAAGCGCTTCCAGAGGGGAGTCTAATGAGGGCAAACATTTGATGGTAGCAGCTTCCCTGCGGGAGATAGTCTCTTTGCCAAAATCGCATTTTTAGGCGAAAGTAAGATACAATTCAGTACCCTATCCTAAAGCTTGCTGTTAGGAGGGAATCTGCAGCTTGCAGTGAAAGCGCTTCCAGAGGAGAGTCTAATGAGGGCAAATATTTGATGGTAGCAGCTTCCCTGCGGGAGATAATCTCTTTGCCAAAATCGCATTATTAGGCGAAAGTAAGTTACAATTCAGTACCCTATCCTAAAACTTGCTGTTAGGAGGGAATCTGCAGCTTGCAGTGAAAGCGCTTCCAGAGGGGAGTCTAATGAGGGCAAACATTTGATGGTAGCAGCTTCCATGCGGGAGATACTCTCTTTGCCAAAATCGCATTATTAGGCGAAAGTAAGATACAATTCAGTACCCTATCCTAAAGCTTGCTGTTAGGAGGGAATCTGCAGCTTGCAGTGAAAGCGCTTCCAGAGGGGAGTCTAATGAGGGCAACCATTTGATGGTAGCAGCTTCACTGCGGGAGATACTCTCTTTGCCAAAATCGCATTATTAGGCGAAAGTAAGTTACAATTCAGTACCCTATCCTAAAGCTTGCTGTTAGGAGGGAATCTGCAGCTTGCAGTGAAAGCGCTTCCAGAGGGGAGTCTAATGAGGGCAAACATTTGATGGTAGCAGCTTCCCTGCGGGAGATATTCTCTTTGCCAAAATCGCATTATTAGGCGAAAGTAAGTTACAATTCAGTACCCTATCCTAAAGCTTGCTGTTAGGAGGGAATCTGCAGCTTGCAGTGAAAGCGATTCCACAGGGTAGTCTAATGAGGGCAAACATTTGATGGTAGCAGCTTCCCTGCGGGAGATACTCTCTTTGCGAAAATCGCATTATTAGGCGAAAGTAAGTTACAATTCAGTACCCTATCCTAAAGCTTGCTGTTAGGAGGGAATCTGCAGCTTGCAGTGAAAGCGCTTCCAGAGAGGAGTCTAATGAGGGCAAACATTTATTGGTAGCAGCTTCCCTGCGGGAGATACTCTCTTTGCCATAATCGCCTTATTAGCCGCAGTTAAGTTACAATTCAGTACCCTATCCTAAAGCTTGCTGTTAGGAGGGAATCTGCAGCTTGCAGTGAAAGCGCTTCCAGAGGGGAGTCTAATGAGGGCAAACATTTGATGGTAGCAGCTTCCCTGCGGGAGATACTCGCTTTGCCAAAATCGCATTATTAGGCGAAAGTAAGATACAATTCAGTACCCTATCCTAAAGCTTGCTGTTAGGAGGGAATCTGCAGCTTGCAGTGAAAGCGCTTCCAGAGGAGAGTCTAATGAGGGCAAATATTTGATGGTAGCAGCTTCCCTGCGGGAGATACTCTCTTTTCCAAAATCGCATTATTATGCGAAAGTAAGTTACAATTCAGTACCCTATCCTAAAGCTTGCTGTTAGGAGGGAATCTGCAGCTTGCAGTGAAAGCGCTTCCAGAGGGGAGTCTAATGAGGGCAAACATTTGATGGTAGCAGCTTCCCTGCGGGAGATACTCTCTTTGCCAAAATCGCATTATTAGGCGAAAGTAAGTTACAATTCAGTACCCTATCCTAAAGCTTGCTCTTAGGAGGGAATCTGCAGCTTGCAGTGAAAGCGCTTCCAGAGGGGAGTCTAATGAGGGCAAACATTTGATGGTAGCAGCTTCCCTGCGGGAGATAGTCTCTTTGCCAAAATCGCATTATTAGGCGAAAGTAAGTTACAATTCAGTACCCTATCCTAAAGCTTGCTGTTAGGAGGGAATCTGCAGCTTGCAGTGAAAGCGCTTCCAGAGGGGAGTCTAATGAGGGCAAATATTTGATGGTAGCAGCTTCCCTGCGGGAGATACTCTCTTTGCCAAAATCGCATTATTAGGCGAAAGTAAGTTACAATTCAGTACCCTATCCTAAAGCTTGCTCTTAGGAGGGAATCTGCAGCTTGCAGTGAAAGCGCTTCCAGAGGGGAGTCTAATGAGGGCAAACATTTGATGGTAGCAGCTTCCCTGCGGGAGATATTCTCTTTGCAAAAATCGCATTATTAGGCGAAAGTAAGTTACAATTCAGTACCCTATCCTAAAGCTTGCTGTTAGGAGGGAATCTGCCGCTTGCAGTGAAAGCGCTTCCAGAGGGGAGTCTAATGAGGGCAAACATTTGATGGTAACAGCTTCCCTGCGGGAGATATTCTCTTTGCCAATATCGCCTTATAAGGCGAAAGTAAGTTACAATTCGGTACCCTATCCTAAAGCTTGCTGTTAGGAGGGAATCTGCAGCTTGCAGTGAAAGCGCTTCCAGAGGGGAGTCTAATGAAGGCAAACATTTGATGGTAGCAGCTTACCTGCGGGAGATAGTCTCTTTGCCAAAATCGCATTATTAGGCGAAAGTAAGTTACAATTCAGTACCCTATCCTAAAGCTTGCTGTTAGGAGGGAATCTGCAGCTTGCAGTGAAAGCGCTTCCAGAGGGGAGTCTAATGAGGGCAAACATTTGATGGTAGCAGCTTCCCTGCGGGAGATATTCTCTTTGCCAAAATCGCCTTATTAGCTGCAGTTAAGATACAATTCAGTACCCTATCCTAAAAATTTCTGTTAGGAGGGAATCTGCAGCTTGCAGTGAAAGCGCTTCCAGAGGGGAGTCTAACGAGGGCAAACATCTGATGGTAGCAGCTTCCCTGCGGGAGATAGTCTCTTTGCCAAAATCGCATTATTAATCGAAAGTAAGATTCAATTCAGTACCCTATCCTAAAGCTTGCTGTTAGGAGGGAATCTGCAGCTTGCAGTGAAAGCGCTTCCAGAGGGGAGTCTAACGAGGGCAAACATTTGATGGTAGCAGCTTCCCTGTGGGAGATACTCTCTTTGCCAAAATCGCATTACTAGGCGAAAGTAAGATACAATTCAGTACCCTATCCTAAAGCTTGCTGTTAGGAGGGAATCTGCAGCTTGCAGTGAAAGCGCTTCCAGAGGGGAGTCTAATGAGGGCAAATATTTGATGGTAGCAGCTTCCCTGCGGGATACATTCTCTTTGCCAAAATCGCATTATTAGCCGCAGTTAAGATACAATTCAATACCCTATCCTAAAGCTTGCTGTTAGGAGGGAATCTGCAGCTTGCAGTGAAAGCGCTTCCAGAGGGGAGTCTAATGAGGGCAAACATTTGATGGTAGCAGCTTCCCTGCGGGAGATAGTCTCTTTGCCAAAATCGCATTATTAGGCGAAAGTAAGTTACAATTCAGTACCCTATCCTAAAGCTTGCTGTTAGGAGGGAATCTGCAGCTTGCAGTGAAAGCGCTTCCAGAGGGGAGTCTAATGAGGGCAAACACTTGATGGTAGCAGCTTCCCTGCGGGAGATATTCTCTTTGCCATAATCGCATTATTAGGCGAAAGTAAGTTACAATTCAGTACCCTATCCTAAAGCTTGCTGTTAGGAGGGAATCTGCAGCTTGCAGTGAAAGCGCTTCCAGAGGGGAGTCTAATGAGGGCAAACATTTGATGGTAGCAGCTTTCCTGCGGGAGATATTCTCTTTGCCAAAATCGCATTTTTAGGCGAAAGTAAGATACAATTCAGTACCCTATCCTAAAGCTTGCTGTTAGGAGGGAATCTGCAGCTTGCAGTGAAAGCGCTTCCAGAGGGGAGTCTAATGAGGGCAAACATTTGATGGTAGCAGCTTCCCTGCGGGAGATACTCTCTTTTCCAAAATCGCATTATTAGGCGAAAGTAAGTTACAATTCAGTACCCTATCCTAAAGCTTGCTGTTAGGAGGGAATCTGCAGCTTGCAGTGAAAGCGCTTCCAGAGGGGAGTCTAATGAGGGCAAACATTTGATGGTAGCAGCTTCCCTGCGGGAGATACTCTCTTTGCCAAAATCGCATTATTAGGCGAAAGTAAGTTACAATTCAGTACCCTATCCTAAAGCTTGCTGTTAGGAGGGAATCTGCAGCTTGCAGTGAAAGCGCTTCCAGAGGGGAGTCTATCGAGGGCAAACATTTGATGGTAGCAGCTTCCCTGCGGGAGATACTCTCTTTGCCAAAATCGCCTTATTAGCCGCAGTTAAGATACAATTCAGTACCCTATCCTAAAGCTTGCTGTTAGGAGGGAATCTGCAGCTTGCAGTGAAAGCGCTTCCAGAGGGGAGTCTAACGAGGGCAAACATTTGATGGTAGCAGCTTCCCTGCGGGAGATACTCTCTTTGCCAAAATCGCATTATTAGGCGAAAGTAAGTTACAATTCGGTACCCTATCCTAAAGCTTGCTGTTAGGAGGGAATCTGCAGCTTGCAGTGAAAGCGCTTCCAGAGGGGAGTCTAATGAGGGCAAACATTTGATGGTAGCAGCTTCCCTGCGGGAGATACTCTCTTTGCCAAAATCGCATTATTAGGCGAAAGTAAGTTACAATTCAGTACCCTATCCTAAAGCTTGCTGTTAGGAGGGAATCTGCAGCTTGCAGTGAAAGCGCTTCCAGAGGGGAGTCTATCGAGGGCAAACATTTGATGGTAGCAGCTTCCCTGCGGGAGATACTCTCTTTGCCAAAATCGCCTTATTAGGCGAAAGTAAGTTACAATTCAGTACCCTATCCTAAAGCTTGCTGTTAGGAGGGAATCTGCAGCTTGCAGTGAAAGCGCTTCCAGAGGGGAGTCTAATGAGGGCAAACATTTGATGGTAGCAGCTTCCCTGCGGGAGATAGTCTCTTTGCCAAAATCGCATTTTTAGGCGAAAGTAAGATACAATTCAGTACCCTATCCTAAAGCTTGCTGTTAGGAGGGAATCTGCAGCTTGCAGTGAAAGCGCTTCCAGAGGAGAGTCTAATGAGGGCAAATATTTGATGGTAGCAGCTTCCCTGCGGGAGATAATCTCTTTTCCAAAATCGCATTATTAGGCGAAAGTAAGTTACAATTCAGTACCCTATCCTAAAACTTGCTGTTAGGAGGGAATCTGCAGCTTGCAGTGAAAGCGCTTCCAGAGGGGAGTCTAATGAGGGCAAACATTTGATGGTAGCAGCTTCCCTGTGGGAGATACTCTCTTTGCCAAAATCGCATTACTAGGCGAAAGTAAGTTACAATTCAGTACCCTATCCTAAAGCTTGCTGTTAGGAGGGAATCTGCAGCTTGCAGTGAAAGCGCTTCCAGAGGGGAGTCTAATGAGGGCAACCATTTGATGGTAGCAGCTTCACTGCGGGAGATACTCTCTTTGCCAAAATCGCCTTATTAGCAGCAGTTAAGTTACAATTCAGTACCCTATCCTAAAGCTTGCTGTTAGGAGGGAATCTGCAGCTTGCAGTGAAAGCGCTTCCAGAGGGGAGTCTAATGAGGGCAAACATTTGATGGTAGCAGCTTCCCTGCGGGAGATATTCTCTTTGCCAAAATCGCATTATTAGGCGAAAGTAAGTTACAATTCAGTACCCTATCCTAAAGCTTGCTGTTAGGAGGGAATCTGCAGCTTGCAGTGAAAGCGATTCCACAGGGTAGTCTAATGAGGGCAAACATTTGATGGTAGCAGCTTCCCTGCGGGAGATACTCTCTTTGCGAAAATCGCATTATTAGGCGAAAGTAAGTTACAATTCAGTACCCTATCCTAAAGCTTGCTGTTAGGAGGGAATCTGCAGCTTGCAGTGAAAGCGCTTCCAGAGAGGAGTCTAATGAGGGCAAACATTTATTGGTAGCAGCTTCCCTGCGGGAGATACTCTCTTTGCCATAATCGCCTTATTAGCCGCAGTTAAGTTACAATTCAGTACCCTTTCCTAAAGCTTGCTCTTAGGAGGGAATCTGCAGCTTGCAGTGAAAGCGCTTCCAGAGGGGAGTCTAATGAGGGCAAACATTTGATGGTAGCAGCTTCCCTGCGGGAGATACTCTCTTTGCCAAAATCGCATTATTAGGCGAAAGTAAGATACAATTCAGTACCCTATCCTAAAGCTTGCTGTTAGGAGGGAATCTGCAGCTTGCAGTGAAAGCGCTTCCAGAGGAGAGTCTAATGAGGGCAAATATTTGATGGTAGTAGCTTCCCTGCGGGAGATACTCTCTTTTCCAAAATCGCATTATTATGCGAAAGTAAGTTACAATTCAGTACCCTATCCTAAAGCTTGCTGTTAGGAGGGAATCTGCAGCTTGCAGTGAAAGCGCTTCCAGAGGGGAGTCTAATGAGGGCAAACATTTGATGGTAGCAGCTTCCCTGCGGGAGATACTCTCTTTGCCAAAATCGCATTATTAGGCGAAAGTAAGTTACAATTCAGTACCCTATCCTAAAGCTTGCTCTTAGGAGGGAATCTGCAGCTTGCAGTGAAAGCGCTTCCAGAGGGGAGTCTAATGAGGGCAAACATTTGATGGTAGCAGCTTCCCTGCGGGAGATAGTCTCTTTGCCAAAATCGCATTATTAGGCGAAAGTAAGTTACAATTCAGTACCCTATCCTAAAGCTTGCTCTTAGGAGGGAATCTGCAGCTTGCAGTGAAAGCGCTTCCAGAGGAGAGTCTAATGAGGGCAAATATTTGATGGTAGCAGCTTCCCTGCGGGAGATAGTCTCTTTGCCAAAATAGCATTATTAGGCGAAAGTAAGTTACAATTCACTACCCTATCCTAAAGCTTGCTGTTAGGAGGGAATCTGCAGCTTGCAGTGAAAGCGCTTCCAGAGGGGAGTCTAATGAGGGCAAATATTTGATGGTAGCAGCTTCCCTGCGGGAGATACTCTCTTTGCCAAAATCGCATTATTAGGCGAAAGTAAGATACAATTCAGTACCCTATCCTAAAGCTTGCTCTTAGGAGGGAATCTGCAGCTTGCAGTGAAAGCGCTTCCAGAGGGGAGTCTAATGAGGGCAAACATTTGATGGTAGCAGCTTCCCTGCGGGAGATATTCTCTTTGCAAAAATCGCATTATTATGCGAAAGTAAGTTACAATTCAGTACCCTATCCTAAAGCTTGCTGTTAGGAGGGAATCTGCCGCTTGCAGTGAAAGCGCTTCCAGAGGGGAGTCTAAGGAGGGCAAACATTTGATGGTAGCAGCTTCCCTGCGGGAGATATTCTCATTGCCAAAATCGCATTATTAGGCGAAAGTAAGATACAATTCTGTACACTATCCTAAAGCTTGCTGTTAGGAGGGAATCTGCAGCTTGCAGTGAAAGCGCTTCCAGAGGGGAGTCTAATGATGGCAAACATTTGATGGTAGCAGCTTCCCTGCGGGAGATACTCTCTTTGCCAAAGTCACATTATTAGGCAAAAGTAAGTTACAATTCAGTACCCTATCCTAAAGCTTGCTGTTAGGAGGGAATCTGCAGCTTGCAGTGAAAGCGCTTCCAGAGGGGAGTCTAATGAGGGCAAACATTTGATGGTAGCAGCTTCCCTGCGGGAGATATTCTCTTTGCAAAAATCGCATTATTATGCGAAAGTAAGTTACAATTCAGTACCCTATCCTAAAGCTTGCTGTTAGGAGGGAATCTGCCGCTTGCAGTGAAAGCGCTTCCAGAGGGGAGTCTAATGAGGGCAAACATTTGATGGTAACAGCTTCCCTGCGGGAGATATTCTCTTTGCCAATATCGCCTTATTAGGTGAAAGTAAGTTACAATTCAGTACCCTATCCTAAAGCTTGCTGTTAGGAGGGAATCTGCAGCTTGCAGTGAAAGCGCTTCCAGAGGGGAGTCTAATGTGGGCAAACATTTGATGGTAGCAGCTTCCCTACGGGAGATACTCTCTTTGCCAAAATCGCATTATTAGGCGAAAGTAAGTTACAATTCAGTACCCTATCCTAAAGCTTGCTGTTAGGAGGGAATCTGCAGCTTGCAGTGAAAGCGCTTCCAGAGGGGAGTTTAAGGAGGGCAAACATTTGATGGTAGCAGCTTCCCTGCGGGAGATATTCTCTTTGCCAAAATCGCCTTATTAGACGCAGTTAAGTTACAATTCAGTACAGTGTCCTACAGCTTGCTCTTAGGAGGGAATCTGCAGCTTGCAGTGAAAGCGCTTCCAGAGGGGAGTCTAATGAGGGCAAACATTTGATGTTAGCAGCTTCCCTGCGGGAGATATTCTCATTGCCAAAATCGCATTATTAGGCTAAAGTAAGATACAATTCTGTACACTATCCTAAAGCTTGCTGTTAGGAGGGAATCTGCAGCTTGCAGTGAAAGCGCTTCCAGAGGGGAGTCTAATGATGGCAAACATTTGATGGTAGCAGCTTCCCTGCTGGAGATACTCTCTTTGCCAAAGTCACATTATTAGGCAAAAGTAAGTTACAATTCAGTACCCTATCCTAAAGCTTGCTGTTAGGAGGGAATCTGCAGCTTGCAGTGAAAGCGCTTCCAGAGGGGAGTCTAATGAGGGCAAACATTTGATGGTAGCAGCTTCCCTGCGGGAGATACTCTCTTTGCCAAAATCGCATTATTAGGCGAAAGTAAGTTACAATTCAGTACCCTATCCTAAAGCTTGCTGTTAGGAGGGAATCTGCAGCTTGCAGTGAAAGCGCTTCCAGAGGGGAGTCTAATGAGGGCAAATATTTGATGGTAGCAGCTTCCCTGCGGGAGATACTCTCTTTGCCAAAATCGCATTATTAGGCGAAAGTAAGTTACAATTCGGTACCCTATCCTAAAGCTTGCTGTTAGGAGGGAATCTGCAGCTTGCAGTGAAAGCGCTTCCAGAGGGGAGTCTAACGAGGGCAAACATTTGATGGTAGCAGCTTCCCTGCGGGAGATACTCTCTTTGCCAAAATTGCATTATTCGCCGCAGTTAAGTTACAATTCAGTACCCTATCCTAAAGCTTGCTGTTAGGAGGGAATCTGCAGCTAGCAGTGAAAGCGCTTCCAGAGGGGAGTCTAACGAGGGCAAACATTTGATGGTAGCAGCTTCCCTGCGGGAGATACTCTCTTTGCCAAAATCGCATTATTAGGCGAAAGTAAGTTACAATTCAGTACCCTATCCTAAAGCTTGCTCTTAGGAGGGAATCTGCAGCTTGCAGTGAAAGCGCTTCCAGAGGGGAGTCTAATGAGGGCAAATATTTGATGGTAGCAGCTTCCCTGCGGGAGATACTCTCTTTGCCAAAATCGCATTATTAGGCGAAAGTAAGTTACAATTCGGTACCCTATCCTAAAGCTTGCTGTTAGGAGGGAATCTGCAGCTTGCAGTGAAAGCGCTTCCAGAGGGGAGTCTAATGAAGGCAAACATTTGATGGTAGCAGCTTACCTGCGGGAGATAGTCTCTTTGCCAAAATCGCATTAATAGGCGAAAGTAAGTTACAATTCAGTACCCTATCCTAAAGCTTGCTGTTAGGAGGGAATCTGCAGCTTGCAGTGAAAGCGCTTCCAGAGGGGAGTCTAATGAGGGCAAACATTTGATGGTAGCAGCTTCCCTGCGGGAGATACTCTCTTTGCCAAAATCGCCTTATTAGCTGCAGTTAAGATACAATTCAGTACCCTATCCTAAAAATTGCTGTTAGGAGGGAATCTGCAGCTTGCAGTGAAAGCGCTTCCAGAGGGGAGTCTAACGAGGGCAAACATCTGATGGTAGCAGCTTCCCTGCGGGAGATAGTCTCTTTGCCAAAATCGCATTATTAATCGAAAGTAAGATTCAATTCAGTACCCTATCCTAAAGCTTGCTGTTAGGAGGGAATCTGCAGCTTGCAGTGAAAGCGCTTCCAGAGGGGAGTCTAACGAGGGCAAACATTTGATGGTAGCAGCTTCCCTGTGGGAGATACTCTCTTTGCCAAAATCGCATTACTAGGCGAAAGTAAGTTACAATTCAGTACCCTATCCTAAAGCTTGCTGTTAGGAGGGAATCTGCAGCTTGCAGTGAAAGCGCTTCCAGAGGGGAGTCTAATGAGGGCAAATATTTGATGGTAGCAGCTTCCCTGCGGGATACATTCTCTTTGCCAAAATCGCATTATTAGCCGCAGTTAAGTTACAATTCAATACCCTATCCTAAAGCTTGCTGTTAGGAGGGAATCTGCAGCTTGCAGTGAAAGCGCTTCCAGAGGGGAGTCTAATGAGGGCAAACATTTGATGGTAGCAGCTTCCCTGCGGGAGATACTCTCTTTGCCAAAATCGCATTATTAGGCGAAAGTAAGTTACAATTCAGTACCCTATCCTAAAGCTTGCTGTTAGGAGGGAATCTGCAGCTTGCAGTGAAAGCGCTTCCAGAGGGGAGTCTAATGAGGGCAAACATTTGATGGTAGCAGCTTCCCTGCGGGAGATATTCTCTTTGCCATAATCGCATTATTAGGCGAAAGTAAGTTACAATTCAGTACCCTATCCTAAAGCTTGCTGTTAGGAGGGAATCTGCAGCTTGCAGTGAAAGCGCTTCCAGAGGGGAGTCTAATGAGGGCAAACATTTGATGGTAGCAGCTTTCCTGTGGGAGATATTCTCTTTGCCAAAATCGCATTTTTAGCGAAAGTAAGATACAATTCAGTACCCTATCCTAAAGCTTGCTGTTAGGAGGGAATCTGCAGCTTGCAGTGAAAGCGCTTCCAGAGGGGAGTCTAATGAGGGCAAACATTTGATGGTAGCAGCTTCCCTGCGGGAGATACTCTCTTTTCCAAAATCGCATTATTAGGCGAAAGTAAGTTACAATTCAGTACCCTATCCTAAAGCTTGCTGTTAGGAGGGAATCTGCAGCTTGCAGTGAAAGCGCTTCCAGAGGGGAGTCTAATGAGGGCAAACATTTGATGGTAGCAGCTTCCCTGCGGGAGATACTCTCTTTGCCAAAATCGCATTATTAGGCGAAAGTAAGTTACAATTCAGTACCCTATCCTAAAGCTTGCTGTTAGGAGGGAATCTGCAGCTTGCAGTGAAAGCGCTTCCAGAGGGGAGTCTATCGAGGGCAAACATTTGATGGTAGCAGCTTCCCTGCGGGAGATACTCTCTTTGCCAAAATCGCCTTATTAGCCGCAGTTAAGATACAATTCAGTACCCTATCCTAAAGCTTGCTGTTAGGAGGGAATCTGCAGCTTGCAGTGAAAGCGCTTCCAGAGGGGAGTCTAACGAGGGCAAACATTTGATGGTAGCAGCTTCCCTGCGGGAGATACTCTCTTTGCCAAAATCGCATTATTAGGCGAAAGTAAGTTACAATTCGGTACCCTATCCTAAAGCTTGCTGTTAGGAGGGAATCTGCAGCTTGCAGTGAAAGCGCTTCCAGAGGGGAGTCTAATGAAGGCAAACATTTGATGGTAGCAGCTTCCCTGCGGGAGATAGTCTCTTTGCCAAAATCGCATTATTAGGCGAAAGTAAGTTACAATTCAGTACCCTATCCTAAAGCTTGCTGTTAGGAGGGAATCTGCAGCTTGCAGTGAAAGCGCTTCCAGAGGGGAGTCTAATGAGGGCAAACATTTGATGGTAGCAGCTTCCCTGCGGGAGATACTCTCTTTGCCAAAATCGCCTTATTAGCTGCAGTTAAGATACAATTCAGTACCCTATCCTAAAAATTGCTGTTAGGAGGGAATCTGCAGCTTGCAGTGAAAGCGCTTCCAGAGGGGAGTCTAACGAGGGCAAACATCTGATGGTAGCAGCTTCCCTGCGGGAGATAGTCTCTTTGCCAAAATCGCATTATTAATCGAAAGTAAGATTCAATTCAGTACCCTATCCTAAAGCTTGCTGTTAGGAGGGAATCTGCAGCTTGCAGTGAAAGCGCTTCCAGAGGGGAGTCTAACGAGGGCAAACATTTGATGGTAGCAGCTTCCCTGTGGGAGATACTCTCTTTGCCAAAATTGCATTATTCGCCGCAGTTAAGTTACAATTCAGTACCCTATCCTAAAGCTTGCTGTTAGGAGGGAATCTGCAGCTTGCAGTGAAAGCGCTTCCAGAGGGGAGTCTAATGAGGGCAAATATTTGATGGTAGCAGCTTCCCTGCGGGAGATACTCTCTTTGCCAAAATCGCATTATTAGTCGAAATTAAGATACAATTCAGTACCCTATCCTAAAGCTTGCTGTTAGGAGGGAATCTGCAGCTTGCAGTGAAAGCGCTTCCAGAGGGGAGTCTAATGAGGGCAAACATTTGATGGTAGCAGCTTCCCTGCGGGAGAAACTCTCTTTGCCAAAATCGCCTTATTAGCAGCAGTTAAGTTACAATTCAGTACCCTATCCTAAAGCTTGCTGTTAGGAGGGAATCTGCAGCTAGCAGTGAAAGCGCTTCCAGAGGGGAGTCTAACGAGGGCAAACATTTGATGGTAGCAGCTTCCCTGCGGGAGATACTCTCTTTGCCAAAATCGCATTATTAGGCGAAAGTAAGTTACAATTCAGTACCCTATCCTAAAGCTTGCTCTTAGGAGGGAATCTGCAGCTTGCAGTGAAAGCGCTTCCAGAGGGGAGTCTAACGAGGGCAAACATTTGATGGTAGCAGCTTCCCTGTGGGAGATACTCTCTTTGCCAAAATTGCATTATTCGCCGCAGTTAAGTTACAATTCAGTACCCTATCCTAAAGCTTGCTGTTAGGAGGGAATCTGCAGCTTGCAGTGAAAGCGCTTCCAGAGGGGAGTCTAATGAGGGCAAATATTTGATGGTAGCAGCTTCCCTGCGGGAGATACTCTCTTTGCCAAAATCGCATTATTAGTCGAAATTAAGATACAATTCAGTACCCTATCCTAAAGCTTGCTGTTAGGAGGGAATCTGCAGCTTGCAGTGAAAGCGCTTCCAGAGGGGAGTCTAATGAGGGCAAACATTTGATGGTAGCAGCTTCCCTGCGGGAGAAACTCTCTTTGCCAAAATCGCCTTATTAGCAGCAGTTAAGTTACAATTCAGTACCCTATCCTAAAGCTTGCTGTTAGGAGGGAATCTGCAGCTAGCAGTGAAAGCGCTTCCAGAGGGGAGTCTAACGAGGGCAAACATTTGATGGTAGCAGCTTCCCTGCGGGAGATACTCTCTTTGCCAAAATCGCATTATTAGGCGAAAGTAAGTTACAATTCAGTACCCTATCCTAAAGCTTGCTCTTAGGAGGGAATCTGCAGCTTGCAGTGAAAGCGCTTCCAGAGGGGAGTCTAATGAGGGCAAATATTTGATGGTAGCAGCTTCCCTGCGGGAGATACTCTCTTTGCCAAAATCGCATTATTAGGCGAAAGTAAGTTACAATTCGGTACCCTATCCTAAAGCTTGCTGTTAGGAGGGAATCTGCAGCTTGCAGTGAAAGCGCTTCCAGAGGGGAGTCTAATGAAGGCAAACATTTGATGGTAGCAGCTTACCTGCGGGAGATAGTCTCTTTGCCAAAATCGCATTAATAGGCGAAAGTAAGTTACAATTCAGTACCCTATCCTAAAGCTTGCTGTTAGGAGGGAATCTGCAGCTTGCAGTGAAAGCGCTTCCAGAGGGGAGTCTAATGAGGGCAAACATTTGATGGTAGCAGCTTCCCTGCGGGAGATACTCTCTTTGCCAAAATCGCCTTATTAGCTGCAGTTAAGATACAATTCAGTACCCTATCCTAAAAATTGCTGTTAGGAGGGAATCTGCAGCTTGCAGTGAAAGCGCTTCCAGAGGGGAGTCTAACGAGGGCAAACATCTGATGGTAGCAGCTTCCCTGCGGGAGATAGTCTCTTTGCCAAAATCGCATTATTAATCGAAAGTAAGATTCAATTCAGTACCCTATCCTAAAGCTTGCTGTTAGGAGGGAATCTGCAGCTTGCAGTGAAAGCGCTTCCAGAGGGGAGTCTAACGAGGGCAAACATTTGATGGTAGCAGCTTCCCTGTGGGAGATACTCTCTTTGCCAAAATCGCATTACTAGGCGAAAGTAAGTTACAATTCAGTACCCTATCCTAAAGCTTGCTGTTAGGAGGGAATCTGCAGCTTGCAGTGAAAGCGCTTCCAGAGGGGAGTCTAATGAGGGCAAATATTTGATGGTAGCAGCTTCCCTGCGGGATACATTCTCTTTGCCAAAATCGCATTATTAGCCGCAGTTAAGTTACAATTCAATACCCTATCCTAAAGCTTGCTGTTAGGAGGGAATCTGCAGCTTGCAGTGAAAGCGCTTCCAGAGGGGAGTCTAATGAGGGCAAACATTTGATGGTAGCAGCTTCCCTGCGGGAGATACTCTCTTTGCCAAAATCGCATTATTAGGCGAAAGTAAGTTACAATTCAGTACCCTATCCTAAAGCTTGCTGTTAGGAGGGAATCTGCAGCTTGCAGTGAAAGCGCTTCCAGAGGGGAGTCTAATGAGGGCAAACATTTGATGGTAGCAGCTTCCCTGCGGGAGATATTCTCTTTGCCATAATCGCATTATTAGGCGAAAGTAAGTTACAATTCAGTACCCTATCCTAAAGCTTGCTGTTAGGAGGGAATCTGCAGCTTGCAGTGAAAGCGCTTCCAGAGGGGAGTCTAATGAGGGCAAACATTTGATGGTAGCAGCTTTCCTGTGGGAGATATTCTCTTTGCCAAAATCGCATTTTTAGCGAAAGTAAGATACAATTCAGTACCCTATCCTAAAGCTTGCTGTTAGGAGGGAATCTGCAGCTTGCAGTGAAAGCGCTTCCAGAGGGGAGTCTAATGAGGGCAAACATTTGATGGTAGCAGCTTCCCTGCGGGAGATACTCTCTTTTCCAAAATCGCATTATTAGGCGAAAGTAAGTTACAATTCAGTACCCTATCCTAAAGCTTGCTGTTAGGAGGGAATCTGCAGCTTGCAGTGAAAGCGCTTCCAGAGGGGAGTCTAATGAGGGCAAACATTTGATGGTAGCAGCTTCCCTGCGGGAGATACTCTCTTTGCCAAAATCGCATTATTAGGCGAAAGTAAGTTACAATTCAGTACCCTATCCTAAAGCTTGCTGTTAGGAGGGAATCTGCAGCTTGCAGTGAAAGCGCTTCCAGAGGGGAGTCTATCGAGGGCAAACATTTGATGGTAGCAGCTTCCCTGCGGGAGATACTCTCTTTGCCAAAATCGCCTTATTAGCCGCAGTTAAGATACAATTCAGTACCCTATCCTAAAGCTTGCTGTTAGGAGGGAATCTGCAGCTTGCAGTGAAAGCGCTTCCAGAGGGGAGTCTAACGAGGGCAAACATTTGATGGTAGCAGCTTCCCTGCGGGAGATACTCTCTTTGCCAAAATCGCATTATTAGGCGAAAGTAAGTTACAATTCGGTACCCTATCCTAAAGCTTGCTGTTAGGAGGGAATCTGCAGCTTGCAGTGAAAGCGCTTCCAGAGGGGAGTCTAATGAAGGCAAACATTTGATGGTAGCAGCTTCCCTGCGGGAGATAGTCTCTTTGCCAAAATCGCATTATTAGGCGAAAGTAAGTTACAATTCAGTACCCTATCCTAAAGCTTGCTGTTAGGAGGGAATCTGCAGCTTGCAGTGAAAGCGCTTCCAGAGGGGAGTCTAATGAGGGCAAACATTTGATGGTAGCAGCTTCCCTGCGGGAGATACTCTCTTTGCCAAAATCGCCTTATTAGCTGCAGTTAAGATACAATTCAGTACCCTATCCTAAAAATTGCTGTTAGGAGGGAATCTGCAGCTTGCAGTGAAAGCGCTTCCAGAGGGGAGTCTAACGAGGGCAAACATCTGATGGTAGCAGCTTCCCTGCGGGAGATAGTCTCTTTGCCAAAATCGCATTATTAATCGAAAGTAAGATTCAATTCAGTACCCTATCCTAAAGCTTGCTGTTAGGAGGGAATCTGCAGCTTGCAGTGAAAGCGCTTCCAGAGGGGAGTCTAACGAGGGCAAACATTTGATGGTAGCAGCTTCCCTGTGGGAGATACTCTCTTTGCCAAAATCGCATTACTAGGCGAAAGTAAGTTACAATTCAGTACCCTATCCTAAAGCTTGCTGTTAGGAGGGAATCTGCAGCTTGCAGTGAAAGCGCTTCCAGAGGGGAGTCTAATGAGGGCAAATATTTGATGGTAGCAGCTTCCCTGCGGGATACATTCTCTTTGCCAAAATCGCATTATTAGCCGTAGTTAAGTTACAATTCAATACCCTATCCTAAAGCTTGCTGTTAGGAGGGAATCTGCAGCTTGCAGTGAAAGCGCTTCCAGAGGGGAGTCTAATGAGGGCAAACATTTGATGGTAGCAGCTTCCCTGCGGGAGATACTCTCTTTGCCAAAATCGCATTATTAGGCGAAAGTAAGTTACAATTCAGTACCCTATCCTAAAGCTTGCTGTTAGGAGGGAATCTGCAGCTTGCAGTGAAAGCGCTTCCAGAGGGGAGTCTAATGAGGGCAAACATTTGATGGTAGCAGCTTCCCTGCGGGAGATATTCTCTTTGCCATAATCGCATTATTAGGCGAAAGTAAGTTACAATTCAGTACCCTATCCTAAAGCTTGCTGTTAGGAGGGAATCTGCAGCTTGCAGTGAAAGCGCTTCCAGAGGGGAGTCTAATGAGGGCAAACATTTGATGGTAGCAGCTTCCCTGCGGGAGATATTCTCTTTGCCATAATCGCATTATTAGGCGAAAGTAAGTTACAATTCAGTACCCTATCCTAAAGCTTGCTGTTAGGAGGGAATCTGCAGCTTGCAGTGAAAGCGCTTCCAGAGGGGAGTCTAATGAGGGCAAACATTTGATGGTAGCAGCTTTCCTGTGGGAGATATTCTCTTTGCCAAAATCGCATTTTTAGCGAAAGTAAGATACAATTCAGTACCCTATCCTAAAGCTTGCTGTTAGGAGGGAATCTGCAGCTTGCAGTGAAAGCGCTTCCAGAGGGGAGTCTAATGAGGGCAAACATTTGATGGTAGCAGCTTCCCTGCGGGAGATACTCTCTTTTCCAAAATCGCATTATTAGGCGAAAGTAAGTTACAATTCAGTACCCTATCCTAAAGCTTGCTGTTAGGAGGGAATCTGCAGCTTGCAGTGAAAGCGCTTCCAGAGGGGAGTCTAATGAGGGCAAACATTTGATGGTAGCAGCTTCCCTGCGGGAGATACTCTCTTTGCCAAAATCGCATTATTAGGCGAAAGTAAGTTACAATTCAGTACCCTATCCTAAAGCTTGCTGTTAGGAGGGAATCTGCAGCTTGCAGTGAAAGCGCTTCCAGAGGGGAGTCTATCGAGGGCAAACATTTGATGGTAGCAGCTTCCCTGCGGGAGATACTCTCTTTGCCAAAATCGCCTTATTAGCCGCAGTTAAGATACAATTCAGTACCCTATCCTAAAGCTTGCTGTTAGGAGGGAATCTGCAGCTTGCAGTGAAAGCGCTTCCAGAGGGGAGTCTAACGAGGGCAATCATTTGATGGTAGCAGCTTCCCTGCGGGAGATACTCTCTTTGCCAAAATCGCATTATTAGGCGAAAGTAAGTTACAATTCGGTACCCTATCCTAAAGCTTGCTGTTAGGAGGGAATCTGCAGCTTGCAGTGAAAGCGCTTCCAGAGGGGAGTCTAATGAAGGCAAACATTTGATGGTAGCAGCTTCCCTGCGGGAGATAGTCTCTTTGCCAAAATCGCATTATTAGGCGAAAGTAAGTTACAATTCAGTACCCTATCCTAAAGCTTGCTGTTAGGAGGGAATCTGCAGCTTGCAGTGAAAGCGCTTCCAGAGGGGAGTCTAATGAGGGCAAACATTTGATGGTAGCAGCTTCCCTGCGGGAGATACTCTCTTTGCCAAAATCGCCTTATTAGCTGCAGTTAAGATACAATTCAGTACCCTATCCTAAAAATTGCTGTTAGGAGGGAATCTGCAGCTTGCAGTGAAAGCGCTTCCAGAGGGGAGTCTAACGAGGGCAAACATCTGATGGTAGCAGCTTCCCTGCGGGAGATAGTCTCTTTGCCAAAATCGCATTATTAATCGAAAGTAAGATTCAATTCAGTACCCTATCCTAAAGCTTGCTGTTAGGAGGGAATCTGCAGCTTGCAGTGAAAGCGCTTCCAGAGGGGAGTCTAACGAGGGCAAACATTTGATGGTAGCAGCTTCCCTGTGGGAGATACTCTCTTTGCCAAAATCGCATTACTAGGCGAAAGTAAGTTACAATTCAGTACCCTATCCTAAAGCTTGCTGTTAGGAGGGAATCTGCAGCTTGCAGTGAAAGCGCTTCCAGAGGGGAGTCTAATGAGGGCAAATATTTGATGGTAGCAGCTTCCCTGCGGGATACATTCTCTTTGCCAAAATCGCATTATTAGCCGTAGTTAAGTTACAATTCAATACCCTATCCTAAAGCTTGCTGTTAGGAGGGAATCTGCAGCTTGCAGTGAAAGCGCTTCCAGAGGGGAGTCTAATGAGGGCAAACATTTGATGGTAGCAGCTTCCCTGCGGGAGATACTCTCTTTGCCAAAATCGCATTATTAGGCGAAAGTAAGTTACAATTCAGTACCCTATCCTAAAGCTTGCTGTTAGGAGGGAATCTGCAGCTTGCAGTGAAAGCGCTTCCAGAGGGGAGTCTAATGAGGGCAAACATTTGATGGTAGCAGCTTCCCTGCGGGAGATATTCTCTTTGCCATAATCGCATTATTAGGCGAAAGTAAGTTACAATTCAGTACCCTATCCTAAAGCTTGCTGTTAGGAGGGAATCTGCAGCTTGCAGTGAAAGCGCTTCCAGAGGGGAGTCTAACGAGGGCAAACATTTGATGGTAGCAGCTTTCCTGCGGGAGATATTCTCTTTGCCAAAATCGCATTTTTAGGCGAAAGTAAGATACAATTCAGTACCCTATCCTAAAGCTTGCTGTTAGGAGGGAATCTGCAGCTTGCAGTGAAAGCGCTTCCAGAGGGGAGTCTAATGAGGGCAAACATTTGATGGTAGCAGCTTCCCTGCGGGAGATACTCTCTTTTCCAAAATCGCATTATTAGGCGAAAGTAAGTTACAATTCAGTACCCTATCCTAAAGCTTGCTGTTAGGAGGGAATCTGCAGCTTGCAGTGAAAGCGCTTCCAGAGGGGAGTCTATCGAGGGCAAACATTTGATGGTAGCAGCTTCCCTGCGGGAGATACTCTCTTTGCCAAAATCGCCTTATTAGCCGCAGTTAAGATACAATTCAGTACCCTATCCTAAAGCTTGCTGTTAGGAGGGAATCTGCAGCTTGCAGTGAAAGCGCTTCCAGAGGGGAGTCTAACGAGGGCAAACATTTGATGGTAGCAGCTTCCCTGCGGGAGATACTCTCTTTGCCAAAATCGCATTATTAGGCGAAAGTAAGTTACAATTCAGTACCCTATCCTAAAGCTTGCTGTTAGGAGGGAATCTGCAGCTTGCAGTGAAAGCGCTTCCAGAGGGGAGTCTAATGAGGGCAAACATTTGATGGTAGCAGCTTCCCTGCGGGAGATAGTCTCTTTGCCAAAATCGCATTTTTAGGCGAAAGTAAGATACAATTCAGTACCCTATCCTAAAGCTTGCTGTTAGGAGGGAATCTGCAGCTTGCAGTGAAAGCGCTTCCAGAGGAGAGTCTAATGAGGGCAAATATTTGATGGTAGCAGCTTCCCTGCGGGAGATACTCTCTTTTCCAAAATCGCATTATTAGGCGAAAGTAAGTTACAATTCAGTACCCTATCCTAAAACTTGCTGTTAGGAGGGAATCTGCAGCTTGCAGTGAAAGCGCTTCCAGAGGGGAGTCTAATGAGGGCAAACATTTGATGGTAGCAGCTTCCATGCGGGAGATACTCTCTTTGCCAAAATCGCATTATTAGGCGAAAGTAAGATACAATTCAGTACCCTATCCTAAAGCTTGCTGTTAGGAGGGAATCTGCAGCTTGCAGTGAAAGCGCTTCCAGAGGGGAGTCTAATGAGGGCAACCATTTGATGGTAGCAGCTTCACTGCGGGAGATACTCTCTTTGCCAAAATCGCCTTATTAGCAGCAGTTAAGTTACAATTCAGTACCCTATCCTAAAGCTTGCTGTTAGGAGGGAATCTGCAGCTTGCAGTGAAAGCGCTTCCAGAGGGGAGTCTAATGAGGGCAAACATTTGATGGTAGCAGCTTCCCTGCGGGAGATATTCTCTTTGCCAAAATCGCATTATTAGGCGAAAGTAAGTTACAATTCAGTACCCTATCCTAAAGCTTGCTGTTAGGAGGGAATCTGCAGCTTGCAGTGAAAGCGATTCCACAGGGTAGTCTAATGAGGGCAAACATTTGATGGTAGCAGCTTCCCTGCTGGAGATACTCTCTTTGCGAAAATCGCATTATTAGGCGAAAGTAAGTTACAATTCAGTACCCTATCCTAAAGCTTGCTGTTAGGAGGGAATCTGCAGCTTGCAGTGAAAGCGCTTCCACAGAGGAGTCTAATGAGGGCAAACATTTATTGGTAGCAGCTTCCCTGCGGGAGATACTCTCTTTGCCATAATCGCCTTATTAGCCGCAGTTAAGTTACAATTCAGTACCCTATCCTAAAGCTTGCTGTTAGGAGGGAATCTGCAGCTTGCAGTGAAAGCGCTTCCAGAGGGGAGTCTAATGAGGGCAAACATTTGATGGTAGCAGCTTCCCTGCGGGAGATACTCTCTTTGCCAAAATCGCATTATTAGGCGAAAGTAAGATACAATTCAGTACCCTATCCTAAAGCTTGCTGTTAGGAGGGAATCTGCAGCTTGCAGTGAAAGCGCTTCCAGAGGAGAGTCTAATGAGGGCAAATATTTGATGGTAGCAGCTTCCCTGCGGGAGATACTCTCTTTTCCAAAATCGCATTATTATGCGAAAGTAAGTTACAATTCAGTACCCTATCCTAAAGCTTGCTGTTAGGAGGGAATCTGCAGCTTGCAGTGAAAGCGCTTCCAGAGGGGAGTCTAATGAGGGCAAACATTTGATGGTAGCAGCTTCCCTGCGGGAGATACTCTCTTTGCCAAAATCGCATTATTAGGCGAAAGTAAGTTACAATTCAGTACCCTATCCTAAAGCTTGCTCTTAGGAGGGAATCTGCAGCTTGCAGTGAAAGCGCTTCCAGAGGGGAGTCTAATGAGGGCAAACATTTGATGGTAGCAGCTTCCCTGCGGGAGATAGTCTCTTTGCCAAAATCGCATTATTAGGCGAAAGTAAGTTACAATTCAGTACCCTATCCTAAAGCTTGCTGTTAGGAGGGAATCTGCAGCTTGCAGTGAAAGCGATTCCAGAGGAGAGTCTAATGAGGGCAAATATTTGATGGTAGCAGCTTCCCTGCGGGAGATATTCTCATTGCCAAAATCGCATTATTAGGCGAAAGTAAGATACAATTCTGTACACTATCCTAAAGCTTGCTGTTAGGAGGGAATCTGCAGCTTGCAGTGAAAGCGCTTCCAGAGGGGAGTCTAATGATGGCAAACATTTGATGGTAGCAGCTTCCCTGCGGGAGATACTCTCTTTGCCAAAGTCACATTATTAGGCAAAAGTAAGTTACAATTCAGTACCCTATCCTAAAGCTTGCTGTTAGGAGGGTATCTGCAGCTTGCAGTGAAAGCGCTTCCAGAGGGGAGTCTAATGAGGGCAACCATTTGATGGTAGCAGCTTCACTGCGGGAGATACTCTCTTTGCCAAAATCGCCTTATTAGCAGCAGTTAAGTTACAATTCAGTACCCTATCCTAAAGCTTGCTGTTAGGAGGGAATCTGCAGCTTGCAGTGAAAGAGCTTCCAGAGGAGAGTCTAATGAGGGCAAATATTTGATGGTAGCAGCTTCCCTGCGGGAGATACTCTCTTTTCCAAAATCGCATTATTATGCGAAAGTAAGTTACAATTCAGTACCCTATCCTAAAGCTTGCTGTTAGGAGGGAATCTGCAGCTTGCAGTGAAAGCGCTTCCAGAGGGGAGTCTAATGAGGGCAAACATTTGATGGTAGCAGCTTCCCTGCGGGAGATACTCTCTTTGCCAAAATCGCATTATTAGGCGAAAGTAAGTTACAATTCAGTACCCTATCCTAAAGCTTGCTGTTAGGAGGGAATCTGCAGCTTGCAGTGAAAGCGCTTCCAGAGGGGAGTCTAATGAGGGCAAACATTTGATGGTAGCAGCTTCCCTGCGGGAGATAGTCTCTTTGCCAAAATCGCATTATTAGGCGAAAGTAAGTTACAATTCAGTACCCTATCCTAAAGCTTGCTCTTAGGAGGGAATCTGCAGCTTGCAGTGAAAGCGCTTCCAGAGGAGAGTCTAATGAGGGCAAATATTTGATGGTAGCAGCTTCCCTGCGGGAGATAGTCTCTTTGCCAAAATAGCATTATTAGGCGAAAGTAAGTTACAATTCAGTACCCTATCCTAAAGCTTGCTGTTAGGAGGGAATCTGCAGCTTGCAGTGAAAGCGCTTCCAGAGGGGAGTCTAATGAGGGCAAATATTTGATGGTAGCAGCTTCCCTGCGGGAGATACTCTCTTTGCCAAAATCGCATTATTAGGCGAAAGTAAGTTACAATTCAGTACCCTATCCTAAAGCTTGCTGTTAGGAGGGAATCTGCAGCTTGCAGTGAAAGCGCTTCCAGAGGGGAGTCTAATGAGGGCAAACATTTGATGGTAGCAGCTTCCCTGCGGGAGATATTCTCTTTGCAAAAATCGCATTATTAGGCGAAAGTAAGTTACAATTCAGTACCCTATCCTAAAGCTTGCTGTTAGGAGGGAATCTGCCGCTTGCAGTGAAAGCGCTTCCAGAGGGGAGTCTAATGAGGGCAAACATTTGATGGTAACAGCTTCCCTGCGGGAGATATTCTCTTTGCCAATATCGCCTTATTAGGCGAAAGTAAGTTACAATTCAGTACCCTATCCTAAAGCTTGCTGTTAGGAGGGAATCTGCAGCTTGCAGTGAAAGCGCTTCCAGAGGGGAGTCTAATGTGGGCAAACATTTGATGGTAGCAGCTTCCCTACGGGAGATATTCTCTTTGCCAAAATCGCATTATTAGGCGAAAGTAAGTTACAATTCAGTACCCTATCCTAAAGCTTGCTGTTAGGAGGGAATCTGCAGCTTGCAGTGAAAGCGCTTCCAGAGGGGAGTTTAAGGAGGGCAAACATTTGATGGTAGCAGCTTCCCTGCGGGAGATATTCTCTTTGCCAAAATCGCCTTATTAGACGCAGTTAAGATACAATTCAGTACAGTGTCCTACAGCTTGCTCTTAGGAGGGAATCTGCAGCTTGCAGTGAAAGCGCTTCCAGAGGGGAGTCTAATGAGGGCAAACATTTGATGGTAGCAGCTTCCCTGCGGGAGATACTCTCTTTGCCAAAATCGCATTATTAGGCGAAAGTAAGTTACAATTCAGTACCCTATCCTAAAGCTTGCTGTTAGGAGGGAATCTGCAGCTTGCAGTGAAAGCGCTTCCAGAGGGGAGTCTAATGAGGGCAAACATTTGATGGTAGCAGCTTCCCTGCGGGAGATACTCTCTTTGCCAAAATCGCATTATTAGGCGAAAGTAAGTTACAATTCAGTACCCTATCCTAAAGCTTGCTGTTAGGATGGAATCTGCAGCTTGCAGTGAAAGCGATTCCACAGGGTAGTCTAATGAGGGCAAATATTTGATGGTAACAGCTTCCCTGCGGGAGATACTCTCTTTGCCAAAATCGCATTATTAGGCGAAAGTAAGTTACAATTCAGTACCCTATCCTAAAGCTTGCTGTTAGGAAGCAATCTGCAGCTTGCAGTGAAAGCGCTTCCAGAGGGGAGTCTAATGAGGGCAAACATTTGATGGTAGCAGCTTCCCTGCGGGAGATACTCTCTTTGCCACCATCGCATTTTTAGGCGAAAGTAAGTTACAATTCAGTACCCTATCCTAAAGCTTGCTGTTAGGAGGGAATCTGCAGCTTGCAGTGAAAGCGCTTCCAGAGGGGAATCTAATGAGGGCAAACATTTGATGGTAGCAGCTTCCCTGCGGGAGATATTCTCTTTGCCATAATCGCATTATTAGGCAAAAGTAAGTTACAATTCAGTACCCTATCCTAAAGCTTGCTGTTAGGAGGGAATCTGCAGCTTGCAGTGAAAGCACTTCCAGACGGGAGTCTAATGAGGGCAAACATTTGATGGTAGCAGCTTCCCTGCGGGAGATACTCTCTTTGCCAAAATCACCTTATTAGCCGCAGTTAAGTTACAATTCAGTACCCTATCCTAAAGCTTGCTGTTAGGAGGGAATCTGCAGCTTGCAGTGAAAGCGCTTCCAGAGGGGAGTCTATCGAGGGCAAACATTTGATGGTAGCAGCTTCCCTGCGGGAGATACTCTCTTTGCAAAAATCGCCTTATTAGCCGCAGTTAAGATACAATTCAGTACCCTATCCTAAAGCTTGCTGTTAGGAGGGAATCTGCAGCTTGCAGTGAAAGCGCTTCCAGAGGGGAGTCTAACGAGGGCAAACATTTGATGGTAGCAGCTTCCCTGCGGGAGATAGTCTCTTTGCCAAAATCGCATTTTTAGGCGAAAGTAAGATACAATTCAGTACCCTATCCTAAAGCTTGCTGTTAGGAGGGAATCTGCAGCTTGCAGTGAAAGCGCTTCCAGAGGAGAGTCTAATGAGGGCAAATATTTGATGGTAGCAGCTTCCCTGCGGGAGATACTCTCTTTTCCAAAATCGCATTATTAGGCGAAAGTAAGTTACAATTCAGTACCCTATCCTAAAGCTTGCTGTTAGGAGGGAATCTGCAGCTTGCAGTGAAAGCGCTTCCAGAGGGGAGTATAATGAGGGCAAACATTTGATGGTAGCAGCTTCCCTGCGGGAGATACTCTCTTTGCGAAAATCGCATTATTAGGCGAAAGTAAGATACAATTCAGTACCCTATCCTAAAGCTTGCTGTTACGAGGGAATCTGCAGCTTGCAGTGAAAGCGCTTCCAGAGGGGAGTCTAATGAGGGCAACCATTTGATGGTAGCAGCTTCACTGCGGGAGATACTCTCTTTGCCAAAATCGCCTTATTAGCAGCAGTTAAGTTACAATTCAGTACCCTATCCTAAAGCTTGCTGTTAGGAGGGAATCTGCAGCTTGCAGTGAAAGCGCTTCCAGAGGGGAGTCTAATGAGGGCAAACATTTGATGGTAGCAGCTTCCCTGCGGGAGATATTCTCTTTGGCAAAATCGCCTTATTAGACGCAGTTAAGTTACAATTCAGTACCCTATCCTACAGCTTGCTGTTAGGAGGGAATCTGCAGCTTGCAGTGAAAGCGCTTCCAGAGGGGAGTCTAATGAGGGCAAACATTTGATGGTAGCAGCTTCCCTGCGGGAGATATTCTCATTGCCACAATCGCATTATTAGGCGAAAGTAAGATACAATTCAGTACCCTATCCTAAAGCTTGCTGTTAGGAGGGAATCTGCAGCTTGCAGTGAAAGCGCTTCCAGAGGGGAGTCTAATGAGGGCAAATATTTGATGGTAGCAGCTTCCCTGCGGGAGATACTCTCTTTGCCAAAATCGCATTATTAGGCGAAAGTAAGTTACAATTCAGTACCCTATCCTAAAGCTTGCTCTTAGGAGGGAATCTGCAGCTTGCAGTGAAAGCGCTTCCAGAGGGGAGTCTAATGAGGGCAAACATGTGATGGTAGCAGCTTCCCTGCGGGAGATATTCTCTTTGCAAAAATCGCATTATTAGGCGAAAGTAAGTTACAATTCAGTACCCTATCCTAAAGCTTGCTGTTAGGAGGGAATCTGCCGCTTGCAGTGAAAGCGCTTCCAGAGGGGAGTCTAAGGAGGGCAAACATTTGATGGTAGCAGCTTCCCTGCGGGAGATACTCTCTTTGCCAAAGTCACATTATTAGGCAAAAGTAAGTTACAATTCAGTACACTATCCTAAAGCTTGCTGTTAGGAGGGAATCTGCAGCTTGCAGTGAAAGCGCTTCCAGAGGGGAGTCTAATGAGGGCAAACATTTGATGGTAGCAGCTTCCCTGCGGGAGATAGTCTCTTTGCCAAAATAGCCTTATTAGCAGCAGTTAAGTTACAATTCAGTACCCTATCCTAAAGCTTGCTGTTAGGAGGGAATCTGCAGCTTGCAGTGAAAGCGCTTCCAGAGGAGAGTCTAATGAGGGCAAATATTTGATGGTAGCAGCTTCCCTGCGGGAGATACTCTCTTTGCCAAAATCGCATTATTAGGCGAAAGTAAGTTACAATTCAGTACCCTATCCTAAAGCTTGCTGTTAGGAGGGAATCTGCAGCTTGCAGTGAAAGCGCTTCCAGAGGGGAGTCTAATGAGGGCAAACATTTGATGGTAGCAGCTTCCCTGCGGGAGATACTCTCTTTGCCAAAATCGCATTATTAGGCGAAAGTAAGATACAATTCAGTACCCTATCCTAAAGCTTGCTGTTAGGAGGGAATCTGCAGCTTGCAGTGAAAGCGCTTCCAGAGGGGAGTCTAATGAGGGCAACCATTTGATGGTAGCAGCTTCACTGCGGGAGATACTCTCTTTGCCAAAATCGCCTTATTAGCAGCAGTTAAGTTACAATTCAGTACCCTATCCTAAAGCTTGCTGTTAGGAGGGAATCTGCAGCTTGCAGTGAAAGCGCTTCCAGAGGGGAGTCTAAGGAGGGCAAACATTTGATGGTAGCAGCTTCCCTGTGGGAGATATTCTCTTTGCCAAAATCGCATTATTAGGCGAAAGTAAGTTACAATTCAGTACCCTATCCTAAAGCTTGCTGTTAGGAGGGAATCTGCAACTTGCAGTGAAAGCGATTCCACAGGGTAGTCTAATGAGGGCAAACATTTGATGGTAGCAGCTTCACTGCGGGAGATACTCTCTTTGCGAAAATCGCATTATTAGGCGAAAGTAAGTTACAATTCAGTACCCTATCCTAAAGCTTGCTGTTAGGAGGGAATCTGCAGCTTGCAGTGAAAGCGCTTCCAGAGGGGAGTCTAATGAGGGCAAACATTTGATGGTAGCAGCTTCCCTGCGGGAGATACTCTCTTTGCCAAAATCGCATTATTAGGCGAAAGTAAGATACAATTCAGTACCCTATCCTAAAGCTTGCTGTTAGGAGGGAATCTGCAGCTTGCAGTGAAAGAGCTTCCAGAGGGGAGTCTAATGAGGGCAAATATTTGATGGTAGCAGCTTCCCTGCGGGAGATACTCTCTTTTCCAAAATCGCATTATTATGCGTAAGTAAGTTACAATTCAGTACCCTATCCTAAAGCTTGCTGTTAGGAGGGAATCTGCAGCTTGCAGTGAAAGCGCTTCCAGAGGGGAGTCTAATGAGGGCAAACATTTGATGGTAGCAGCTTCCCTGCGGGAGATAGTCTCTTTGCCAAAATCGCATTATTAGGCGAAAGTAAGTTACAATTCAGTACCCTATCCTAAAGCTTGCTGTTAGGAGGGAATCTGCAGCTTGCAGTGAAAGCGCTTCCAGAGGGGAGTCTAATGAGGGCAAACATTTGATGGTAGCAGCTTCCCTGCGGGAGATAGTCTCTTTGCCAAAATCGCATTATTAGGCGAAAGTAAGTTACAATTCAGTACCCTATCCTAAAGCTTGCTCTTAGGAGGGAATCTGCAGCTTGCAGTGAAAGCGCTTCCAGAGGAGAGTCTAATGAGGGCAAATATTTGATGGTAGCAGCTTCCCTGCGGGAGATAGTCTCTTTGCCAAAATCGCATTATTAGGCGAAAGTAAGATACAATTCTGTACACTATCCTAAAGCTTGCTGTTAGGAGGGAATCTGCAGCTTGCAGTGAAAGCGCTTCCAGAGGGGAGTCTAATGAGGGCAAACATTTGATGGTAGCAGCTTCCCTGCGGGAGATACTCTCTTTGCCAAAGTCACATTATTAGGCAAAAGTAAGTTACAATTCAGTACCCTATCCTAAAGCTTGCTGTTAGGAGGGAATCTGCAGCTTGCAGTGAAAGCGCTTCCAGAGGGGAGTCTAACGAGGGCAAACATTTGATGGTAGCAGCTTCCCTGCGGGAGATAGTCTCTTTGCCAAAATAGCCTTATTAGCAGCAGTTAAGTTACAATTCAGTACCCTATCCTAAAGCTTGCTGTTAGGAGGGAATCTGCAGCTTGCAGTGAAAGCGCTTCCAGAGGAGAGTCTAATGAGGGCAAATATTTGATGGTAGCAGCTTCCCTGCGGGAGATACTCTCTTTGCCAAAATCGCATTATTAGGCGAAAGTAAGATACAATTCAGTACCCTATCCTAAAGCTTGCTGTTAGGAGGGAATCTGCAGCTTGCAGTGAAAGCGCTTCCAGAGGGGAGTCTAATGAGGGCAACCATTTGATGGTAGCAGCTTCACTGCGGGAGATACTCTCTTTGCCAAAATCGCCTTATTAGCAGCAGTTAAGTTACAATTCAGTACTCTATCCTAAAGCTTGCTGTTAGGAGGGAATCTGCAGCTTGCAGTGAAAGAGCTTCCAGAGGAGAGTCTAATGAGGGCAAATATTTGATGGTAGCAGCTTCCCTGCGGGAGATACTCTCTTTTCCAAAATCGCATTATTATGCGAAAGTAAGTTACAATTCAGTACCCTATCCTAAAGCTTGCTGTTAGGAGGGAATCTGCAGCTTGCAGTGAAAGCGCTTCCAGAGGGGAGTCTAATGAGGGCAAACATTTGATGGTAGCAGCTTCCCTGCGGGAGATACTCTCTTTGCCAAAATCGCATTATTAGGCGAAAGTAAGTTACAATTCAGTACCCTATCCTAAAGCTTGCTGTTAGGAGGGAATCTGCAGCTTGCAGTGAAAGCGCTTCCAGAGGGGAGTCTAATGAGGGCAAACATTTGATGGTAGCAGCTTCCCTGCGGGAGATAGTCTCTTTGCCAAAATCGCATTATTAGGCGAAAGTAAGTTACAATTCAGTAACCTATCCTAAAGCTTGCTCTTAGGAGGGAATCTGCAGCTTGCAGTGAAAGCGCTTCCAGAGGAGAGTCTAATGAGGGCAAATATTTGATGGTAGCAGCTTCCCTGCGGGAGATAGTCTCTTTGCCAAAATAGCATTATTAGGCGAAAGTAAGTTACAATTCAGTACCCTATCCTAAAGCTTGCTGTTAGGAGGGAATCTGCAGCTTGCAGTGAAAGCGCTTCCAGAGGGGAGTCTAATGAGGGCAAGTATTTGATGGTAGCAGCTTCCCTGCGGGAGATACTCTCTTTGCCAAAATCGCATTATTAGGCGAAAGTAAGTTACAATTCAGTACCCTATCCTAAAGCTTGCTGTTAGGAGGGAATCTGCAGCTTGCAGTGAAAGCGCTTCCAGAGGGGAGTCTAATGAGGGCAAACATTTGATGGTAGCAGCTTCCCTGCGGGAGATATTCTCTTTGCAAAAATCGCATTATTAGGCGAAAGTAAGTTACAATTCAGTACCCTATCCTAAAGCTTGCTGTTAGGAGGGAATCTGCCGCTTGCAGTGAAAGCGCTTCCAGAGGGGAGTCTAATGAGGGCAAACATTTGATGGTAACAGCTTCCCTGCGGGAGATATTCTCTTTGCCAATATCGCCTTATTAGGCGAAAGTAAGTTACAATTCAGTACCCTATCCTAAAGCTTGCTGTTAGGAGGGAATCTGCAGCTTGCAGTGAAAGCGCTTCCAGAGGGGAGTCTAATGTGGGCAAACATTTGATGGTAGCAGCTTCCCTACGGGAGATATTCTCTTTGCCAAAATCGCATTATTAGGCGAAAGTAAGTTACAATTCAGTACCCTATCCTAAAGCTTGCTGTTAGGAGGGAATCTGCAGCTTGCAGTGAAAGCGCTTCCAGAGGGGAGTTTAAGGAGGGCAAACATTTGATGGTAGCAGCTTCCCTGCGGGAGATATTCTCTTTGCCAAAATCGCCTTATTAGACGCAGTTAAGTTACAATTCAGTACAGTGTCCTACAGCTTGCTCTTAGGAGGGAATCTGCAGCTTGCAGTGAAAGCGCTTCCAGAGGGGAGTCTAATGAGGGCAAACATTTGATGGTAGCAGCTTCCCTGCGGGAGATACTCTCTTTGCCAAAATCGCATTATTAGGCGAAAGTAAGTTACAATTCAGTACCCTATCCTAAAGCTTGCTGTTAGGAGGGAATCTGCAGCTTGCAGTGAAAGCGCTTCCAGAGGGGAGTCTAATGAGGGCAAACATTTGATGGTAGCAGCTTCCCTGCGGGAGATACTCTCTTTGCCAAAATCGCATTATTAGGCGAAAGTAAGTTACAATTCAGTACCCTATCCTAAAGCTTGCTGTTAGGAGGGAATCTGCAGCTTGCAGTGAAAGCGATTCCACAGGGTAGTCTAATGAGGGCAAATATTTGATGGTAACAGCTTCCCTGCGGGAGATACTCTCTTTGCCAAAATCGCATTATTAGGCGAAAGTAAGTTACAATTCAGTAACCTATCCTAAAGCTTGCTGTTAGGAAGCAATCTGCAGCTTGCAGTGAAAGCGCTTCCAGAGGGGAGTCTAATGAGGGCAAACATTTGATGGTAGCAGCTTCCCTGCGGGAGATACTCTCTTTGCCACCATCGCATTTTTAGGCGAAAGTAAGTTACAATTCAGTACCCTATCCTAAAGCTTGCTGTTAGGACGGAATCTGCAGCTTGCAGTGAAAGCACTTCCAGATGGGAGTCTAATGAGGGCAAACATTTGATGGTAGCAGCTTCCCTGCGGGAGATACTCTCTTTGCCAAAATCGCCTTATTAGCCGCAGTTAAGTTACAATTCAGTACCCTATCCTAAAGCTTGCTGTTAGGAGGGAATCTGCAGCTTGCAGTGAAAGCGCTTCCAGAGGGGAGTCTATCGAGGGCAAACATTTGATGGTAGCAGCTTCCCTGCGGGAGATACTCTCTTTGCAAAAATCGCCTTATTAGCCGCAGTTAAGATACAATTCAGTACCCTATCCTAAAGCTTGCTGTTAGGAGGGAATCTGCAGCTTGCAGTGAAAGCGCTTCCAGAGGGGAGTCTAACGAGGGCAAACATTTGATGGTAGCAGCTTCCCTGCGGGAGATAGTCTCTTTGCCAAAATCGCATTTTTAGGCGAAAGTAAGATACAATTCAGTACCCTATCCTAAAGCTTGCTGTTAGGAGGGAATCTGCAGCTTGCAGTGAAAGCGCTTCCAGAGGAGAGTCTAATGAGGGCAAATATTTGATGGTAGCAGCTTCCCTGCGGGAGATACTCTCTTTTCCAAAATCGCATTATTAGGCGAAAGTAAGTTACAATTCAGGACCCTATCCTAAAGCTTGCTGTTAGGAGGGAATCTGCAGCTTGCAGTGAAAGCGCTTCCAGAGGGGAGTATAATGAGGGCAAACATTTGATGGTAGCAGCTTCCCTGCGGGAGATACTCTCTTTGCGAAAATCGCATTATTAGGCGAAAGTAAGATACAATTCAGTACCCTATCCTAAAGCTTGCTGTTAGGAGGGAATCTGCAGCTTGCAGTGAAAGCGCTTCCAGAGGGGAGTCTAATGAGGGCAACCATTTGATGGTAGCAGCTTCACTGCGGGAGATACTCTCTTTGCCAAAATCGCCTTATTAGCCGCAGTTAAGTTACAATTCAGTACCCTATCCTAAAGCTTGCTGTTAGGAGGGAATCTGCAGCTTGCAGTGAAAGCGCTTCCAGAGGGGAGTCTAATGAGGGCAAACATTTGATGGTAGCAGCTTCCCTGCGGGAGATATTCTCTTTGGCAAAATCGCCTTATTAGACGCAGTTAAGTTACAATTCAGTACAGTGTCCTACAGCTTGCTGTTAGGAGGGAATCTGCAGCTTGCAGTGAAAGCGCTTCCAGAGGGGAGTCTAATGAGGGCAAACATTTGATGGTAGCAGCTTCCCTGCGGGAGATATTCTCATTGCCACAATCGCATTATTAGGCGAAAGTAAGATACAATTCAGTACACTATCCTAAAGCTTGCTGTTAGGAGGGAATCTGCAGCTTGCAGTGAAAGCGCTTCCAGAGGGGAGTCTAATGATGGCAAACATTTGATGGTAGCAGCTTCCCTGCGGGAGATACTCTCTTTGCCAAAGTCACATTATTAGGCAAAAGTAAGTTACAATTCAGTACCCTATCCTAAAGCTTGCTGTTAGGAGGGAATCTGCAGCTTGCAGTGAAAGCGATTCCACAGGGTAGTCTAATGAGGGCAAACATTTGATGGTAGCAGCTTCCCTGCGGGAGATACTCTCTTTGCGAAAATCGCATTATTAGGCGAAAGTAAGTTACAATTCAGTACCCTATCCTAAAGCTTGCTGTTAGGAGGGAATCTGCAGCTTGCAGTGAAAGCGCTTCCAGAGAGGAGTCTAATGAGGGCAAACATTTATTGGTAGCAGCTTCCCTGCGGGAGATACTCTCTTTGCCATAATCGCCTTATTAGCCGCAGTTAAGTTACAATTCAGTACCCTATCCTAAAGCTTGCTGTTAGGAAGCAATCTGCAGCTTGCAGTGAAAGCGCTTCCAGAGGGGAGTCTAATGAGGGCAAACATTTGATGGTAGCAGCTTCCCTGCGGGAGATACTCTCTTTGCCACCATCGCATTTTTAGGCGAAAGTAAGTTACAATTCAGTACCCTATCCTAAAGCTTGCTGTTAGGACGGAATCTGCAGCTTGCAGTGAAAGCACTTCCAGATGGGAGTCTAATGAGGGCAAACATTTGATGGTAGCAGCTTCCCTGCGGGAGATACTCTCTTTGCCAAAATCGCCTTATTAGCCGCAGTTAAGTTACAATTCAGTACCCTATCCTAAAGCTTGCTGTTAGGAGGGAATCTGCAGCTTGCAGTGAAAGCGCTTCCAGAGGGGAGTCTATCGAGGGCAAACATTTGATGGTAGCAGCTTCCCTGCGGGAGATACTCTCTTTGCAAAAATCGCCTTATTAGCCGCAGTTAAGATACAATTCAGTACCCTATCCTAAAGCTTGCTGTTAGGAGGGAATCTGCAGCTTGCAGTGAAAGCGCTTCCAGAGGGGAGTCTAACGAGGGCAAACATTTGATGGTAGCAGCTTCCCTGCGGGAGATAGTCTCTTTGCCAAAATCGCATTTTTAGGCGAAAGTAAGATACAATTCAGTACCCTATCCTAAAGCTTGCTGTTAGGAGGGAATCTGCAGCTTGCCGTGAAAGCGCTTCCAGAGGAGAGTCTAATGAGGGCAAATATTTGATGGTAGCAGCTTCCCTGCGGGAGATACTCTCTTTTCCAAAATCGCATTATTAGGCGAAAGTAAGTTACAATTCAGGACCCTATCCTAAAGCTTGCTGTTAGGAGGGAATCTGCAGCTTGCAGTGAAAGCGCTTCCAGAGGGGAGTATAATGAGGGCAAACATTTGATGGTAGCAGCTTCCCTGCGGGAGATACTCTCTTTGCGAAAATCGCATTATTAGGCGAAAGTAAGATACAATTCAGTACCCTATCCTAAAGCTTGCTGTTAGGAGGGAATCTGCAGCTTGCAGTGAAAGCGCTTCCAGAGGGGAGTCTAATGAGGGCAACCATTTGATGGTAGCAGCTTCACTGCGGGAGATACTCTCTTTGGCAAAATCGCCTTATTAGACGCAGTTAAGTTACAATTCAGTACAGTGTCCTACAGCTTGCTGTTAGGAGGGAATCTGCAGCTTGCAGTGAAAGCGCTTCCAGAGGGGAGTCTAATGAGGGCAAACATTTGATGGTAGCAGCTTCCCTGCGGGAGATATTCTCATTGCCACAATCGCATTATTAGGCGAAAGTAAGATACAATTCAGTACACTATCCTAAAGCTTGCTGTTAGGAGGGAATCTGCAGCTTGCAGTGAAAGCGCTTCCAGAGGGGAGTCTAATGATGGCAAACATTTGATGGTAGCAGCTTCCCTGCGGGAGATACTCTCTTTGCCAAAGTCACATTATTAGGCAAAAGTAAGTTACAATTCAGTACCCTATCCTAAAGCTTGCTGTTAGGAGGGAATCTGCAGCTTGCAGTGAAAGCGATTCCACAGGGTAGTCTAATGAGGGCAAACATTTGATGGTAGCAGCTTCCCTGCGGGAGATACTCTCTTTGCGAAAATCGCATTATTAGGCGAAAGTAAGTTACAATTCAGTACCCTATCCTAAAGCTTGCTGTTAGGAGGGAATCTGCAGCTTGCAGTGAAAGCGCTTCCAGAGAGGAGTCTAATGAGGGCAAACATTTATTGGTAGCAGCTTCCCTGCGGGAGATACTCTCTTTGCCATAATCGCCTTATTAGCCGCAGTGAAGTTACAATTCAGTACCCTATCCTAAAGCTTGCTGTTAGGAGGGAATCTGCAGCTTGCAGTGAAAGCGCTTCCAGAGGGGAGTCTAATGAGGGCAAACATTTGATGGTAGCAGCTTCCCTGCGGGAGATACTCTCTTTGCCAAAATCGCATTATTAGGCGATAGTAAGATACAATTCAGTACCCTATCCTAAAGCTTGCTGTTAGGAGGGAATCTGCAGCTTGCAGTGAAAGCGCTTCCAGAGGAGAGTCTAATGAGGGCAAATATTTGATGGTAGCAGCTTCCCTGCGGGAGATACTCTCTTTTCCAAAATCGCATTATTAGGCGAAAGTAAGTTACAATTCAGTACACTATCCTAAAGCTTGCTGTTAGGAGGGAATCTGCAGATTGCAGTGAAAGCGCTTCCAGAGGGGAGTCTAATGAGGGCAAACATTTGATGGTAGCAGCTTCCCTGCGGGAGATACTCTCTTTGCCAAAATCGCATTATTAGGCGAAAGTAAGTTACAATTCAGTACCCTATCCTAAAGCTTGCTCTTAGGAGGGAATCTGCAGCTTGCAGTGAAAGCGCTTCCAGAGGGGAGTCTAATGAGGGCAAACATTTGATGGTAGCAGCTTCCCTGCGGGAGATAGTCTCTTTGCCAAAATCGCATTATTAGGCGAAAGTAAGTTACAATTCAGTACCCTATCCTAAAGCTTGCTCTTAGGAGGGAATCTGCAGCTTGCAGTGAAAGCGCTTCCAGAGGAGAGTCTAATGAGGGCAAATATTTGATGGTAGCAGCTTCCCTGCGGGAGATAGTCTCTTTGCCACAATCGCATTATTAGGCGAAAGTAAGATACAATTCAGTACCCTATCCTAAAGCTTGCTGTTAGGAGGGAATCTGCAGCTTGCAGTGAAAGCGCTTCCAGAGGGGAGTCTAATGAGGGCAAATATTTGATGGTAGCAGCTTCCCTGCGGGAGATACTCTCTTTGCCAAAATCGCATTATTAGGCGAAAGTAAGTTACAATTCAGTACCCTATCCTAAAGCTTGCTCTTAGGAGGGAATCTGCAGCTTGCAGTGAAAGCGCTTCCAGAGGGGAGTCTAATGAGGGCAAACATTTGATGGTAGCAGCTTCCCTGCGGGAGATACTCTCTTTGCCAAAATCGCATTATTAGGCGAAAGTAAGTTACAATTCAGTACCCTATCCTAAAGCTTGCTGTTAGGAGGGAATCTGCAGCTTGCAGTGAAAGCGCTTCCAGAGGGGAGTCTAATGAGGGCAAACATTTGATGGTAGCAGCTTCCCTGCTGGAGATAGTCTCTTTGCCAAAATCGCATTATTAGCAGCAGTTAAGTTACAATTCAGTACCCTATCCTAAAGCTTGCTGTTAGGAGGGAATCTGCAGCTTGCAGTGAAAGCGCTTCCAGAGGGAAGTCTAATGAGGGCAAACATTTGATGGTAGCAGCTTCCCTGCGGGAGATATTCTCTTTGCCAAAATCGCCTTATTAGACGCAGTTAAGTTACAATTCAGTACACTGTCCTACAGCTTGCTGTTAGGAGGGAATCTGCAGCTTGCAGTGAAAGCGCTTCCAGAGGGGAGTCTAATGAGGGCAAACATTTGATGGTAGCAGCTTCCCTGCGGGAGATACTCTCTTTGCCAAAATCGCATTATTAGGCGAAAGTAAGTTACAATTCAGTACCCTATCCTAAAGCTTGCTGTTAGGAGGGAATCTGCAGCTTGCAGTGAAAGCGCTTCCAGAGGGGAGTCTAATGAGGGCAAACATTTGATGGTAGCAGCTTCCCTGCGGGAGATACTCTCTTTGCCAAAATCGCATTATTAGGCGAAAGTAAGTTACAATTCAGTACCCTATCCTAAATCTTGCTGTTAGGAGGGAATCTGCAGCTTGCAGTGAAAGCGATTCCACAGGGTAGTCTAATGAGGGCAAATATTTGATGGTAACAGCTTCCCTGCGGGAGATACTCTCTTTGCCAAAATCGCATTATTAGGCGAAAGTAAGTTACAATTCAGTACCCTATCCTAAAGCTTGCTGTTAGGAAGCAATCTGCAGCTTGCAGTGAAAGCGCTTCCAGAGGGGAGTCTAATGAGGGCAAACATT
This sequence comes from Phaenicophaeus curvirostris, assembly GCF_032191515.1. Classification (NCBI taxonomy): domain Eukaryota; kingdom Metazoa; phylum Chordata; class Aves; order Cuculiformes; family Cuculidae; genus Phaenicophaeus; species Phaenicophaeus curvirostris. Next base: position 18,928 of record NW_027206998.1, on the reverse strand, counting down.
TGATGGTAGCAGCTTCCCTGCGGGAGATATTCTCTTTGCCAAAATCGCATTATTAGGCAAAAGTAAGTTACAATTCAGTACCCTATCCTAAAGCTTGCTGTTAGGAGGGAATCTGCAGCTTGCAGTGAAAGCACTTCCAGACAGGAGTCTAATGAGGGCAAACATTTGATGGTAGCAGCTTCCCTGCGGGAGATACTCTCTTTGCCAAAATCGCCTTATTAGCCGCAGTTAAGTTACAATTCAGTACCCTATCCTAAAGCTTGCTGTTAGGAGGGAATCTGCAGCTTGCAGTGAAAGCGCTTCCAGAGGGGAGTCTATCGAGGGCAAACATTTGATGGTAGCAGCTTCCCTGCGGGAGATACTCTCTTTGCAAAAATCGCCTTATTAGCCGCAGTTAAGATACAATTCAGTACCCTATCCTAAAGCTTGCTGTTAGGAGGGAATCTGCAGCTTGCAGTGAAAGCGCTTCCAGAGGGGAGTCTAACGAGGGCAAACATTTGATGGTAGCAGCTTCTCTGCGGGAGATAGTCTCTTTGCCAAAATCGCATTTTTAGGCGAAAGTAAGATACAATTCAGTACCCTATCCTAAAGCTTGCTGTTAGGAGGGAATCTGCAGCTTCCAGTGAAAGCGCTTCCAGAGGAGAGTCTAATGAGGGCAAATATTTGATGGTAGCAGCTTCCCTGCGGGAGATACTCTCTTTTCCAAAATCGCATTATTAGGCGAAAGTAAGTTACAATTCAGTACCCTATCCTAAAGCTTGCTGTTAGGAGGGAATCTGCAGCTTGCAGTGAAAGCGCTTCCAGAGGGGAGTATAATGAGGGCAAACATTTGATGGTAGCAGCTTCCCTGCGGGAGATACTCTCTTTGCGAAAAACGCATTATTAGGCGAAAGTAAGATACAATTCAGTACCCTATCCTAAAGCTTGCTGTTAGGAGGGAATCTGCAGCTTGCAGTGAAAGCGCTTCCAGAGGGGAGTCTAATGAGGGCAACCATTTGATGGTAGCAGCTTCACTGCGGGAGATACTCTCTTTGCCAAAATCGCCTTATTAGCAGCAGTTAAGTTACAATTCAGTACCCTATCCTAAAGCTTGCTGTTAGGAGGGAATCTGCAGCTTGCAGTGAAAGCGCTTCCAGAGGGGAGTCTAATGAGGGCAAACATTTGATGGTAGCAGCTTCCCTGCGGGAGATATTCTCATTGCCACAATCGCAGTATTAGGCGAAAGTAAGATACAATTCAGTACACTATCCTAAAGCTTGCTGTTAGGAGGGAATCTGCAGCTTGCAGTGAAAGCGCTTCCAGAGGGGAGTCTAATGATGGCAAACATTTGATGGTAGCAGCTTCCCTGCGGGAGATACTCTCTTTGCCAAAGTCACATTATTAGGCAAAAGTAAGTTACAATTCAGTACCCTATCCTAAAGCTTGCTGTTAGGAGGGAATCTGCAGCTTGCAGTGAAAGCGCTTCCAGAGGGGAGTCTAACGAGGGCAAAGATTTGATGGTAGCAGCTTCCCTGCGGGAGATACTCTCTTTGCCAAAATCGCATTATTAGGCGAAAGTAAGTTACAATTCAGTACCCTATCCTAAAGCTTGCTGTTAGGAAGAAATCTGCAGCTTGCAGTGAAAGCACTTCCAGAGGGGAGTCTAATGAGGGCAAACATTTGATGGTAGCAGCTTCCCTGCTGGAGATACTCTCTTTGCCAAAATCGCCTTATTAGCAGCAGTTAAGTTACAATTCAGTACCCTATCCTAAAGCTTGCTGTTAGGAGGGAATCTGCAGCTTGCAGTGAAAGCACTTCCAGAGGGGAGTCTAATGAGGGCAAACATTTGATGGTAGCAGCTTCCCTGCGGGAGATACTCTCTTTGCCAAAATCGCATTATTAGGCGAAAGTAAGTTACAATTCAGTACCCTATCCTAAAGCTTGCTCTTAGGAGGGAATCTGCCGCTTGCAGTGAAAGCGCTTCCAGAGGGGAGTCTAATGAGGGCAAACATTTGATGGTAACAGCTTCCCTGCGGGAGATATTCTCTTTGCCAATATCGCCTTATTAGGCGAAAGTAAGTTACAATTCAGTACCCTATCCTAAAGCTTGCTGTTAGGAGGGAATCTGCAGCTTGCAGTGAAAGCGCTTCCAGAGGGGAGTCTAATGTGGGCAAACATTTGATGGTAGCAGCTTCCCTACGGGAGATATTCTCTTTGCCAAAATCGCATTATTAGGCGAAAGTAAGTTACAATTCAGTACCCTATCCTAAAGCTTGCTGTTAGGAGGGAATCTGCAGCTTGCAGTGAAAGCGCTTCCAGAGGGGAGTTCAAGGAGGGCAAACATTTGATGGTAGCAGCTTCCCTGCGGGAGATATTCTCTTTGCCAAAATCGCCTTGTTAGACGCAGTTAAGTTACAATTCAGTACAGTGTCCTACAGCTTGCTCTTAGGAGGGAATCTGCAGCTTGCAGTGAAAGCGCTTCCAGAGGGGAGTCTAATGAGGGCAAACATTTGATGGTAGCAGCTTCCCTGCGGGAGATATTCTCATTGCCAAAATCGCATTATTAGGCTAAAGTAAGATACAATTCTGTACACTATCCTAAAGCTTGCTGTTAGGAGGGAATCTGCAGCTTGCAGTGAAAGCGCTTCCAGAGGGGAGTCTAATGATGGCAAACATTTGATGGTAGCAGCTTCCCTGCTGGAGATACTCTCTTTGCCAAAGTCACATTATTAGGCAAAAGTAAGTTACAATTCAGTACCCTATCCTAAAGCTTGCTGTTAGGAGGGAATCTGCAGCTTGCAGTGAAAGCGCTTCCAGAGGGGAGTCTAATGAGGGCAAACATTTGATGGTAGCAGCTTCCCTGCGGGAGATACTCTCTTTGCCAAAATCGCATTATTAGGCGAAAGTAAGTTACAATTCAGTACCCTATCCTAAAGCTTGCTGTTAGGAGGGAATCTGCAGCTTGCAGTGAAAGCGCTTCCAGAGGGGAGTCTAATGAGGGCAAACATTTGATGGTAGCAGCTTCCCTGCGGGAGATACTCTCTTTGCCAAAATCGCCTTATTAGCTGCAGTTAAGATACAATTCAGTACCCTATCCTAAAAATTGCTGTTAGGAGGGAATCTGCAGCTTGCAGTGAAAGCGCTTCCAGAGGGGAGTCTAACGAGGGCAAACATCTGATGGTAGCAGCTTCCCTGCGGGAGATAGTCTCTTTGCCAAAATCGCATTATTAATCGAAAGTAAGATTCAATTCAGTACCCTATCCTAAAGCTTGCTGTTAGGAGGGAATCTGCAGCTTGCAGTGAAAGCGCTTCCAGAGGGGAGTCTAACGAGGGCAAACATTTGATGGTAGCAGCTTCCCTGCGGGAGATACTCTCTTTGCCAAAATTGCATTATTCGCCGCAGTTAAGTTACAATTCAGTACCCTATCCTAAAGCTTGCTGTTAGGAGGGAATCTGCAGCTTGCAGTGAAAGCGCTTCCAGAGGGGAGTCTAATGAGGGCAAATATTTGATGGTAGCAGCTTCCCTGCGGGAGATACTCTCTTTGCCAAAATCGCATTATTAGTCGAAATTAAGATACAATTCAGTACCCTATCCTAAAGCTTGCTGTTAGGAGGGAATCTGCAGCTTGCAGTGAAAGCGCTTCCAGAGGGGAGTCTAATGAGGGCAAACATTTGATGGTAGCAGCTTCCCTGCGGGAGATACTCTCTTTGCCAAAATCGCCTTATTAGCCGCAGTTAAGTTACAATTCAGTACCCTATCCTAAAGCTTGCTGTTAGGAGGGAATCTGCAGCTTGCAGTGAAAGCGCTTCCAGAGGGGAGTCTAACGAGGGCAAACATTTCATGGTAGCAGCTTCCCTGCGGGAGATACTCTCTTTGCCAAAATCGCATTATTAGGCGAAAGTAAGTTACAATTCAGTACCCTATCCTAAAGCTTGCTGTTAGGAGGGAATCTGCAGCTTGCAGTGAAAGCGCTTCCAGAGGGGAGTCTAATGAGGGCAAACATCTGATGGTAGCAGCTTCCCTGCGGGAGATACTCTCTTTGCCAATATCGCCTTATTAGCTGCAGTTAAGTTACAATTCAGTACTCTATCCTAAAGCTTGCTGTTAGGAGGGAATCTGCAGCTTGCAGTGAAAGCGCTTCCAGAGGGGAGTCTAATGAGGGCAAACATTTGATGGTAGCAGCTTCCCTGCGGGAGATATTCTCTTTGACAAAATCGCATTATTAGGCGAAAGTAAGATACAATTCAGTACCCTATCCTAAAGCTTGCTGTTAGGAGGGAATCTGCAGCTTGCAGTGAAAGCGCTTCCAGAGGGGAGTCTAACGAGGGCAAACATTTGATGGTAGCAGCTTCCCTGCGGGAGATACTCTCTTTGCCAAAATCGCATTATTAGGCGAAAGTAAGTTACAATTCAGTACCCTATCCTAAAGCTTGCTGTTAGGAGGGAATCTGCAGCTTGCAGTGAAAGCGCTTCCAGAGGGGAGTCTAATGAGGGCAAACATTTGATGGTAGCAGCTTCCCTGCTGGAGATAGTCTCTTTGCCAAAATCGCATTATTAGCAGCAGTTAAGTTACAATTCAGTACCCTATCCTAAAGCTTGCTGTTAGGAGGGAATCTGCAGCTTGCAGTGAAAGCGCTTCCAGAGGGAAGTCTAATGAGGGCAAATATTTGATGGTAGCAGCTTCCCTGCGGGAGATATTCTCTTTGCCAAAATCGCCTTATTAGCTGCAGTTAAGTTACAATTCAGTACACTGTCCTACAGCTTGCTGTTAGGAGGGAATCTGCAGCTTGCAGTGAAAGCGCTTCCAGAGGGGAGTCTAATGAGGGCAAACATTTGATGGTAGCAGCTTCCCTGCGGGAGATACTCTCTTTGCCAAAATCGCATTATTAGGCGAAAGTAAGTTACAATTCAGTACCCTATCCTAAAGCTTGCTGTTAGGAGGGAATCTGCAGCTTGCAGTGAAAGCGCTTCCAGAGGGGAGTCTAATGAGGGCAAACATTTGATGGTAGCAGCTTCCCTGCGGGAGATACTCTCTTTGCCAAAATCGCATTATTAGGCGAAAGTAAGTTACAATTCAGTACCCTATCCTAAAGCTTGCTGTTAGGAGGGAATCTGCAGCTTGCAGTGAAAGCGATTCCACAGGGTAGTCTAATGAGGGCAAATATTTGATGGTAACAGCTTCCCTGCGGGAGATACTCTCTTTGCCAAAATCGCATTATTAGGCGAAAGTAAGTTACAATTCAGTACCCTATCCTAAAGCTTGCTGTTAGGAAGCAATCTGCAGCTTGCAGTGAAAGCGCTTCCAGAGGGGAGTCTAATGAGGGCAAACATTTGATGGTAGCAGCTTCCCTGCGGGAGATATTCTCTTTGCCATAATCGCATTATTAGGCAAAAGTAAGTTACAATTCAGTACCCTATCCTAAAGCTTGCTGTTAGGAGGGAATCTGCAGCTTGCAGTGAAAGCACTTCCAGACAGGAGTCTAATGAGGGCAAACATTTGATGGTAGCAGCTTCCCTGCGGGAGATACTCTCTTTGCCAAAATCGCCTTATTAGCCGCAGTTAAGTTACAATTCAGTACCCTATCCTAAAGCTTGCTGTTAGGAGGGAATCTGCAGCTTGCAGTGAAAGCGCTTCCAGAGGGGAGTCTATCGAGGGCAAACATTTGATGGTAGCAGCTTCCCTGCGGGAGATACTCTCTTTGCAAAAATCGCCTTATTAGCCGCAGTTAAGATACAATTCAGTACCCTATCCTAAAGCTTGCTGTTAGGAGGGAATCTGCAGCTTGCAGTGAAAGCGCTTCCAGAGGGGAGTCTAACGAGGGCAAACATTTGATGGTAGCAGCTTCCCTGCGGGAGATAGTCTCTTTGCCAAAATCGCATTTTTAGGCGAAAGTAAGATACAATTCAGTACCCTATCCTAAAGCTTGCTGTTAGGAGGGAATCTGCAGCTTGCAGTGAAAGCGCTTCCAGAGGAGAGTCTAATGAGGGCAAATATTTGATGGTAGCAGCTTCCCTGCGGGAGATACTCTCTTTTCCAAAATCGCATTATTAGGCGAAAGTAAGTTACAATTCAGTACCCTATCCTAAAGCTTGCTGTTAGGAGGGAATCTGCAGCTTGCAGTGAAAGCGCTTCCAGAGGGGAGTCTAATGAGGGCAAACATTTGATGGTAGCAGCTTCCCTGCGGGAGATATTCTCTTTGGCAAAATCGCCTTATTAGACGCAGTTAAGTTACAATTCAGTACAGTGTCCTACAGCTTGCTGTTAGGAGGGAATCTGCAGCTTGCAGTGAAAGCGCTTCCAGAGGGGAGTCTAATGAGGGCAAACATTTGATGGTAGCAGCTTCCCTGCGGGAGATATTCTCATTGCCACAATCGCAGTATTAGGCGAATGTAAGATACAATTCAGTACACTATCCTAAAGCTTGCTGTTAGGAGGGAATCTGCAGCTTGCAGTGAAAGCGCTTCCAGAGGGGAGTCTAATGATGGCAAACATTTGATGGTAGCAGCTTCCCTGCGGGAGATACTCTCTTTGCCAAAGTCACATTATTAGGCAAAAGTAAGTTACAATTCAGTACCCTATCCTAAAGCTTGCTGTTAGGAAGAAATCTGCAGCTTGCAGTGAAAGCACTTCCAGAGGGGAGTCTAATGAGGGCAAACATTTGATGGTAGCAGCTTCCCTGCTGGAGATACTCTCTTTGCCAAAATCGCCTTATTAGCAGCAGTTAAGATACAATTCTGTACCCTATCCTAAAGCTTGCTGTTAGGAGGGAATCTGCAGCTTGCAGTGAAAGCGCTTCCAGAGGGGAGTCTAATGAGGGCAAACATTTGATGGTAGCAGCTTCCCTGCGGGAGATACTCTCTTTGCCAAAATCGCATTATTAGGCGAAAGTAAGTTACAATTCAGTACCTTATCCTAAAGCTTGCTGTTAGGAGGGAATCTGCAGCTTGCAGTGAAAGCGCTTCCAGAGGGGAGTCTAATGAGGGCAAATATTTGATGGTAGCAGCTTCCCTGCGGGAGATACTCTCTTTGCCAAAATCGCATTATTAGGCGAAAGTAAGTTACAATTCGGTACCCTATCCTAAAGCTTGCTGTTAGGAGGGAATCTGCAGCTTGCAGTGAAAGCGCTTCCAGAGGGGAGTCTAATGAAGGCAAACATTTGATGGTAGCAGCTTACCTGCGGGAGATAGTCTCTTTGCCAAAATCGCATTATTAGGCGAAAGTAAGTTACAATTCAGTACCCTATCCTAAAGCTTGCTGTTAGGAGGGAATCTGCAGCTTGCAGTGAAAGCGCTTCCAGAGGGGAGTCTAATGAGGGCAAACATTTGATGGTAGCAGCTTCCCTGCGGGAGATACTCTCTTTGCCAAAATCGCCGTATTAGCTGCAGTTAAGATACAATTCAGTACACTATCCTAAAAATTGCTGTTAGGAGGGAATCTGCAGCTTGCAGTGAAAGCGCTTCCAGAGGGGAGTCTAACGAGGGCAAACATCTGATGGTAGCAGCTTCCCTGCGGGAGATACTCTCTTTGCCAAAATCGCCTTATTAGCCGCAGTTAAGTTACAATTCAGTACCCTATCCTAAAGCTTGCTGTTAGGAGGGAATCTGCAGCTTGCAGTGAAAGCGCTTCCAGAGGGGAGTCTAATGAGGGCAAATATTTGATGGTAGCAGCTTCCCTGCGGGAGATACTCTCTTTGCCAAAATCGCATTATTAGTCGAAATTAAGATACAATTCAGTACCCTATCCTAAAGCTTGCTGTTAGGAGGGAATCTGCAGCTTGCAGTGAAAGCGCTTCCAGAGGGGAGTCTAACGAGGGCAAACATTTGATGGTAGCAGCTTCCCTGCGGGAGATACTCTCTTTGCCAAAATCGCCTTATTAGCTGCAGTTAAGTTACAATTCAGTACTCTATCCTAAAGATTGCTGTTAGGAGGGAATCTGCAGCTTGCAGTGAAAGCGCTTCCAGAGGGGAGTCTAATGAGGGCAAACATTTGATGGTAGCAGCTTCCCTGCGGGAGATATTCTCTTTGCAAAAATCGCATTATTAGGCGAAAGTAAGATACAATTCAGTACCCTATCCTAAAGCTTGCTGTTAGGAGGGAATCTGCAGCTTGCAGTGAAAGCGCTTCCAGAGGGGAGTCTAACGAGGGCAAATATTTGATGGTAGCAGCTTCCCTGCGGGAGATAGTCTCTTTGCTAAAATCGCATTATTAGGCGAAAGTAAGTTACAATTCAGTACCCTATCCTAAAGCTTGCTGTTAGGAGGGAATCTGCAGCTTGCAGTGAAAGCGCTTCCAGAGGGGAGTCTAACGAGGGCAAACATTTGATGGTAGCAGCTTCCCTGCGGGAGATACTCTCTTTGCCAAAATCGCATTATTAGGCGAAAGTAAGTTACAATTCAGTACCCTATCCTAAAGCTTGCTGTTAGGAAGAAATCTGCAGCTTGCAGTGAAAGCGCTTCCAGAGGGGAGTCTAATGAGGGCAAACATTTGATGGTAGCAGCTTCCCTGCGGGAGATACTCTCTTTGCCAAAATCGCCTTATTAGCAGCAGTTAAGTTACAATTCAGTACCCTATCCTAAAGCTTGCTGTTAGGAGGGAATCTGCAGCTTGCAGTGAAAGCGCTTCCAGAGGGGAGTCTAATGAGGGCAAACATTTGATGGTAGCAGCTTCCCTGCGGGAGATATTCTCTTTGCCAAAATCGCCTTATTATACGCAGTTAAGTTACAATTCAGTACCCTGTCCTACAGCTTGCTGTTAGGAGGGAATCTGCAGCTTGCAGTGAAAGCGCTTCCAGAGGGGAGTCTAACGAGGGCAAACATTTGATGGTAGCAGCTTCCCTGCGGGAGATATTCTTATTGCCAAAATCGCATTATTAGGCGAAAGTAAGTTACAATTCAGTACCCTATCCTAAAGCTTGCTGTTAGGAAGCAATCTGCAGCTTGCAGTGAAAGCGCTTCCAGAGGGGAGTCTAATGAGGGCAAACATTTGATGGTAGCAGCTTCCCTGCGGGAGATACTCTCTTTGCCAAAATCGCATTATTAGGCGAAAGTAAATTACAATTCAGTACCCTATCCTAAAGCTTGCTGTTAGGAGGGAATCTGCAGCTTGCAGTGAAAGCGCTTCCAGAGGGGAGTCTAATGAGGGCAAACATTTGATGGTAGCAGCTTCCCTGCGGGAGATATTCTCATTGCCAAAATCGCCTTATTAGACGCAGTTAAGTTACAATTCAGTACCCTATCCTAAAGCTTGCTGTTAGGAGGGAATCTGCAGCTTGCAGTGAAATCGATTCCAGAGGGGAGTCTAATGAGGGCAAACATTTGATGGTAGCAGCTTCCCTTCGGGAGATAGTCTCCTTGCCATAATCGCATTATAAGGCGAAAGTAAGTTAAAATTCAGTACCCTATCCTAAAGCTTGCTGTTAGGAGGGAATCTGCAGCTTGCAGTGAAAGCGCTTCCAGAGGGGAGTCTAATGAGGGCAAACATCTGATGGTAGCAGCTTCCCTGCGGGAGATACTCTCTTTGCCAAAATCGCCTTATTAGCTGCAGTTAAGTTACAATTCAGTACTCTATCCTAAAGCTTGCTGTTAGGAGGGAATCTGCAGCTTGCAGTGAAAGCGCTTCCAGAGGGGAGTCTAATGAGGGCAAACATTTGATGGTAGCAGCTTCCCTGCGGGAGATATTCTTATTGCCAAAATCGCATTATTAGGCGAAAGTAAGATACAATTCAGTACCCTATCCTAAAGCTTGCTGTTAGGAGGGAATCTGCAGCTTGCAGTGAAAGCGCTTCCAGAGGGGAGTCTAACGAGGGCAAACATTTGATGGTAGCAGCTTCCCTGCGGGAGATACTCTCTTTGCCAAAATCGCCTTATTAGCTGCAGTTAAGTTACAATTCAGTACCCTATCCTAAAGCTTGCTGTTAGGAGGGAATCTGCAGCTTGCAGTGAAAGCGCTTCCAGAGGGGAGTCTAACGAGGGCAAACATTTGATGGTAGCAGCTTCCCTGCGGGAGATACTCTCTTTGCCAAAATCGCCTTATTAGCTGCAGTTAAGTTACAATTCAGTACTCTATCCTAAAGATTGCTGTTAGGAGGGAATCTGCAGCTTGCAGTGAAAGCGCTTCCAGAGGGGAGTCTAATGAGGGCAAACATTTGATGGTAGCAGCTTCCCTGCGGGAGATATTCTCTTTGCAAAAATCGCATTATTAGGCGAAAGTAAGATACAATTCAGTACCCTATCCTAAAGCTTGCTGTTAGGAGGGAATCTGCAGCTTGCAGTGAAAGCGCTTCCAGAGGGGAGTCTAACGAGGGCAAATATTTGATGGTAGCAGCTTCCCTGCGGGAGATAGTCTCTTTGCTAAAATCGCATTATTAGGCGAAAGTAAGTTACAATTCAGTACCCTATCCTAAAGCTTGCTGTTAGGAGGGAATCTGCAGCTTGCAGTGAAAGCGCTTCCAGAGGGGAGTCTAACGAGGGCAAACATTTGATGGTAGCAGCTTCCCTGCGGGAGATACTCTCTTTGCCAAAATCGCATTATTAGGCGAAAGTAAGTTACAATTCAGTACCCTATCCTAAAGCTTGCTGTTAGGAAGAAATCTGCAGCTTGCAGTGAAAGCGCTTCCAGAGGGGAGTCTAATGAGGGCAAACATTTGATGGTAGCAGCTTCCCTGCGGGAGATACTCTCTTTGCCAAAATCGCCTTATTAGCAGCAGTTAAGTTACAATTCAGTACCCTATCCTAAAGCTTGCTGTTAGGAGGGAATCTGCAGCTTGCAGTGAAAGCGCTTCCAGAGGGGAGTCTAATGAGGGCAAACATTTGATGGTAGCAGCTTCCCTGCGGGAGATATTCTCTTTGCCAAAATCGCCTTATTATACGCAGTTAAGTTACAATTCAGTACCCTGTCCTACAGCTTGCTGTTAGGAGGGAATCTGCAGCTTGCAGTGAAAGCGCTTCCAGAGGGGAGTCTAACGAGGGCAAACATTTGATGGTAGCAGCTTCCCTGCGGGAGATACTCTCTTTGCCAAAATCGCATTATTACTCGAAATTAAGATACAATTCAGTACCCTATCCTAAAGCTTGCTGTTAGGAGGGAATCTGCAGCTTGCAGTGAAAGCGCTTCCAGAGGGGAGTCTAACGAGGGCAAACATTTGATGGTAGCAGCTTCCCTGCGGGAGATACTCTCTTTGCCAAAATCGTCTTATTAGCTGCAGTTAAGTTACAATTCAGTACTCTATCCTAAAGATTGCTGTTAGGAGGGAATCTGCAGCTTGCAGTGAAAGCGCTTCCAGAGGGGAGTCTAATGAGGGCAAACATTTGATGGTAGCAGCTTCCCTGCGGGAGATATTCTCTTTGCAAAAATCGCATTATTAGGCGAAAGTAAGATACAATTCAGTACCCTATCCTAAAGCTTGCTGTTAGGAGGGAATCTGCAGCTTGCAGTGAAAGCGCTTCCAGAGGGGAGTCTAACGAGGGCAAATATTTGATGGTAGCAGCTTCCCTGCGGGAGATAGTCTCTTTGCCAAAATCGCCTTATTAGCAGCAGTTAAGTTACAATTCAGTACCCTATCCTAAAGCTTGCTGTTAGGAGGGAATCTGCAGCTTGCAGTGAAAGCGCTTCCAGAGGGGAGTCTAATGAGGGCAAACATTTGATGGTAGCAGCTTCCCTGCGGGAGATATTCTCTTTGCCAAAATCGCCTTATTAGACGCAGTTAAGTTACAATTCAGTACACTGTCCTACAGCTTGCTGTTAGGAGGGAATCTGCAGCTTGCAGTGAAAGCGCTTCCAGAGGGGAGTCTAATGAGGGCAAACATTTGATGGTAGCAGCTTCCCTGCGGGAGATACTCTCTTTGCCAAAATCGCATTATTAGGCGAAAGTAAGTTACAATTCAGTACCCTATCCTAAAGCTTGCTGTTAGGAGGGAATCTGCAGCTTGCAGTGAAAGCGCTTCCAGAGGGGAGTCTAACGAGGGCAAACATTTGATGGTAGCAGCTTCCTGCGGGAGATACTCTCTTTGCCAAAATCGCATTATTAGGCGAAAGTAAGTTACAATTCAGTACCCTATCCTAAAGCTTGCTGTTAGGAAGCAATCTGCAGCTTGCAGTGAAAGCGCTTCCAGAGGGGAGTCTAATGAGGGCAAACATTTGATGGTAGCAGCTTCCCTGCGGGAGATACTCTCTTTGCCAAAATCGCATTATTAGGCGAAAGTAAATTACAATTCAGTACCCTATCCTAAAGCTTGCTGTTAGGAGGGAATCTGCAGCTTGCAGTGAAAGCGCTTCCAGAGGGGAGTCTAACGAGGGCAAACATCTGATGGTAGCAGCTTCCCTGCGGGAGATACTCTCTTTGCCAAAATCGCCTTATTAGCCGCAGTTAAGTTACAATTCAGTACCCTATCCTAAAGCTTGCTGTTAGGAGGGAATCTGCAGCTTGCAGTGAAAGCGCTTCCAGAGGGGAGTCTAATGAGGGCAAATATTTGATGGTAGCAGCTTCCCTGCGGGAGATACTCTCTTTGCCAAAATCGCATTATTAGTCGAAATTAAGATACAATTCAGTACCCTATCCTAAAGCTTGCTGTTAGGAGGGAATCTGCAGCTTGCAGTGAAAGCGCTTCCAGAGGGGAGTCTAACGAGGGCAAACATTTGATGGTAGCAGCTTCCCTGCGGGAGATACTCTCTTTGCCAAAATCGCCTTATTAGCTGCAGTTAAGTTACAATTCAGTACTCTATCCTAAAGATTGCTGTTAGGAGGGAATCTGCAGCTTGCAGTGAAAGCGCTTCCAGAGGGGAGTCTAATGAGGGCAAACATTTGATGGTAGCAGCTTCCCTGCGGGAGATATTCTCTTTGCAAAAATCGCATTATTAGGCGAAAGTAAGATACAATTCAGTACCCTATCCTAAAGCTTGCTGTTAGGAGGGAATCTGCAGCTTGCAGTGAAAGCGCTTCCAGAGGGGAGTCTAACGAGGGCAAATATTTGATGGTAGCAGCTTCCCTGCGGGAGATAGTCTCTTTGCTAAAATCGCATTATTAGGCGAAAGTAAGTTACAATTCAGTACCCTATCCTAAAGCTTGCTGTTAGGAGGGAATCTGCAGCTTGCAGTGAAAGCGCTTCCAGAGGGGAGTCTAACGAGGGCAAACATTTGATGGTAGCAGCTTCCCTGCGGGAGATACTCTCTTTGCCAAAATCGCATTATTAGGCGAAAGTAAGTTACAATTCAGTACCCTATCCTAAAGCTTGCTGTTAGGAAGAAATCTGCAGCTTGCAGTGAAAGCGCTTCCAGAGGGGAGTCTAATGAGGGCAAACATTTGATGGTAGCAGCTTCCCTGCGGGAGATACTCTCTTTGCCAAAATCGCCTTATTAGCAGCAGTTAAGTTACAATTCAGTACCCTATCCTAAAGCTTGCTGTTAGGAGGGAATCTGCAGCTTGCAGTGAAAGCGCTTCCAGAGGGGAGTCTAATGAGGGCAAACATTTGATGGTAGCAGCTTCCCTGCGGGAGATATTCTCTTTGCCAAAATCGCCTTATTATACGCAGTTAAGTTACAATTCAGTACCCTGTCCTACAGCTTGCTGTTAGGAGGGAATCTGCAGCTTGCAGTGAAAGCGCTTCCAGAGGGGAGTCTAACGAGGGCAAACATTTGATGGTAGCAGCTTCCCTGCGGGAGATATTCTTATTGCCAAAATCGCATTATTAGGCGAAAGTAAGTTACAATTCAGTACCCTATCCTAAAGCTTGCTGTTAGGAAGCAATCTGCAGCTTGCAGTGAAAGCGCTTCCAGAGGGGAGTCTAATGAGGGCAAACATTTGATGGTAGCAGCTTCCCTGCGGGAGATACTCTCTTTGCCAAAATCGCATTATTAGGCGAAAGTAAATTACAATTCAGTACCCTATCCTAAAGCTTGCTGTTAGGAGGGAATCTGCAGCTTGCAGTGAAAGCGCTTCCAGAGGGGAGTCTAATGAGGGCAAACATTTGATGGTAGCAGCTTCCCTGCGGGAGATATTCTCATTGCCAAAATCGCCTTATTAGACGCAGTTAAGTTACAATTCAGTACCCTATCCTAAAGCTTGCTGTTAGGAGGGAATCTGCAGCTTGCAGTGAAATCGATTCCAGAGGGGAGTCTAATGAGGGCAAACATTTGATGGTAGCAGCTTCCCTTCGGGAGATAGTCTCCTTGCCATAATCGCATTATAAGGCGAAAGTAAGTTAAAATTCAGTACCCTATCCTAAAGCTTGCTGTTAGGAGGGAATCTGCAGCTTGCAGTGAAAGCGCTTCCAGAGGGGAGTCTAATGAGGGCAAACATCTGATGGTAGCAGCTTCCCTGCGGGAGATACTCTCTTTGCCAAAATCGCCTTATTAGCTGCAGTTAAGTTACAATTCAGTACTCTATCCTAAAGCTTGCTGTTAGGAGGGAATCTGCAGCTTGCAGTGAAAGCGCTTCCAGAGGGGAGTCTAATGAGGGCAAACATTTGATGGTAGCAGCTTCCCTGCGGGAGATATTCTTATTGCCAAAATCGCATTATTAGGCGAAAGTAAGATACAATTCAGTACCCTATCCTAAAGCTTGCTGTTAGGAGGGAATCTGCAGCTTGCAGTGAAAGCGCTTCCAGAGGGGAGTCTAACGAGGGCAAACATTTGATGGTAGCAGCTTCCCTGCGGGAGATACTCTCTTTGCCAAAATCGCCTTATTAGCTGCAGTTAAGTTACAATTCAGTACCCTATCCTAAAGCTTGCTGTTAGGAGGGAATCTGCAGCTTGCAGTGAAAGCGCTTCCAGAGGGGAGTCTAACGAGGGCAAACATTTGATGGTAGCAGCTTCCCTGCGGGAGATACTCTCTTTGCCAAAATCGCCTTATTAGCTGCAGTTAAGTTACAATTCAGTACTCTATCCTAAAGATTGCTGTTAGGAGGGAATCTGCAGCTTGCAGTGAAAGCGCTTCCAGAGGGGAGTCTAATGAGGGCAAACATTTGATGGTAGCAGCTTCCCTGCGGGAGATATTCTCTTTGCAAAAATCGCATTATTAGGCGAAAGTAAGATACAATTCAGTACCCTATCCTAAAGCTTGCTGTTAGGAGGGAATCTGCAGCTTGCAGTGAAAGCGCTTCCAGAGGGGAGTCTAACGAGGGCAAATATTTGATGGTAGCAGCTTCCCTGCGGGAGATAGTCTCTTTGCTAAAATCGCATTATTAGGCGAAAGTAAGTTACAATTCAGTACCCTATCCTAAAGCTTGCTGTTAGGAGGGAATCTGCAGCTTGCAGTGAAAGCGCTTCCAGAGGGGAGTCTAACGAGGGCAAACATTTGATGGTAGCAGCTTCCCTGCGGGAGATACTCTCTTTGCCAAAATCGCATTATTAGGCGAAAGTAAGTTACAATTCAGTACCCTATCCTAAAGCTTGCTGTTAGGAAGAAATCTGCAGCTTGCAGTGAAAGCGCTTCCAGAGGGGAGTCTAATGAGGGCAAACATTTGATGGTAGCAGCTTCCCTGCGGGAGATACTCTCTTTGCCAAAATCGCCTTATTAGCAGCAGTTAAGTTACAATTCAGTACCCTATCCTAAAGCTTGCTGTTAGGAGGGAATCTGCAGCTTGCAGTGAAAGCGCTTCCAGAGGGGAGTCTAATGAGGGCAAACATTTGATGGTAGCAGCTTCCCTGCGGGAGATATTCTCTTTGCCAAAATCGCCTTATTATACGCAGTTAAGTTACAATTCAGTACCCTGTCCTACAGCTTGCTGTTAGGAGGGAATCTGCAGCTTGCAGTGAAAGCGCTTCCAGAGGGGAGTCTAACGAGGGCAAACATTTGATGGTAGCAGCTTCCCTGCGGGAGATACTCTCTTTGCCAAAATCGCATTATTACTCGAAATTAAGATACAATTCAGTACCCTATCCTAAAGCTTGCTGTTAGGAGGGAATCTGCAGCTTGCAGTGAAAGCGCTTCCAGAGGGGAGTCTAACGAGGGCAAACATTTGATGGTAGCAGCTTCCCTGCGGGAGATACTCTCTTTGCCAAAATCGTCTTATTAGCTGCAGTTAAGTTACAATTCAGTACTCTATCCTAAAGATTGCTGTTAGGAGGGAATCTGCAGCTTGCAGTGAAAGCGCTTCCAGAGGAGAGTCTAATGAGGGCAAACATTTGATGGTAGCAGCTTCCCTGCGGGAGATATTCTCTTTGCAAAAATCGCATTATTAGGCGAAAGTAAGATACAATTCAGTACCCTATCCTAAAGCTTGCTGTTAGGAGGGAATCTGCAGCTTGCAGTGAAAGCGCTTCCAGAGGGGAGTCTAACGAGGGCAAATATTTGATGGTAGCAGCTTCCCTGCGGGAGATAGTCTCTTTGCCAAAATCGCCTTATTAGCAGCAGTTAAGTTACAATTCAGTACCCTATCCTAAAGCTTGCTGTTAGGAGGGAATCTGCAGCTTGCAGTGAAAGCGCTTCCAGAGGGGAGTCTAATGAGGGCAAACATTTGATGGTAGCAGCTTCCCTGCGGGAGATATTCTCTTTGCCAAAATCGCCTTATTAGACGCAGTTAAGTTACAATTCAGTACACTGTCCTACAGCTTGCTGTTAGGAGGGAATCTGCAGCTTGCAGTGAAAGCGCTTCCAGAGGGGAGTCTAATGAGGGCAAACATTTGATGGTAGCAGCTTCCCTGCGGGAGATACTCTCTTTGCCAAAATCGCATTATTAGGCGAAAGTAAGTTACAATTCAGTACCCTATCCTAAAGCTTGCTGTTAGGAGGGAATCTGCAGCTTGCAGTGAAAGCGCTTCCAGAGGGGAGTCTAACGAGGGCAAACATTTGATGGTAGCAGCTTCCTGCGGGAGATACTCTCTTTGCCAAAATCGCATTATTAGGCGAAAGTAAGTTACAATTCAGTACCCTATCCTAAAGCTTGCTGTTAGGAAGCAATCTGCAGCTTGCAGTGAAAGCGCTTCCAGAGGGGAGTCTAATGAGGGCAAACATTTGATGGTAGCAGCTTCCCTGCGGGAGATACTCTCTTTGCCAAAATCGCATTATTAGGCGAAAGTAAATTACAATTCAGTACCCTATCCTAAAGCTTGCTGTTAGGAGGGAATCTGCAGCTTGCAGTGAAAGCGCTTCCAGAGGGGAGTCTAATGAGGGCAAACATTTGATGGTAGCAGCTTCCCTGCGGGAGATATTCTCATTGCCAAAATCGCCTTATTAGACGCAGTTAAGTTACAATTCAGTACCCTATCCTAAAGCTTGCTGTTAGGAGGGAATCTGCCGCTTGCAGTGAAATCGATTCCAGAGGGGAGTCTAATGAGGGCAAACATTTGATGGTAGCAGCTTCCCTGCGGGAGATAGTCTCCTTGCCATAATCGCATTATAAGGCGAAAGTAAGTTACAATTCAGTACCCTATCCTAAAGCTTGCTGTTAGGAGGGAATCTGCAGCTTGCAGTGAAAGCGCTTCCAGAGGGGAGTCTAATGAGGGCAAACATCTGATGGTAGCAGCTTCCCTGCGGGAGATACTCTCTTTGCCATAATCGCCTTATTAGCTGCAGTTAAGTTACAATTCAGTACTCTATCCTAAAGCTTGCTGTTAGGAGGGAATCTGGAGCTTGCAGTGAAAGCGCTTCCAGAGGGGAGTCTAATGAGGGCAAACATTTGATGGTAGCAGCTTCCCTGCGGGAGATATTCTCTTTGCCAAAATCGCATTATTAGGCGAAAGTAAGATACAATTCAGGACCCTATCCTAAAGCTTGCTGTTAGGAGGGAATCTGCAGCTTGCAGTGAAAGCGCTTCCAGAGGGGAGTCTAATGAGGGCAAACATTTCATGGTAGCAGCTTCCCTGCGGGAGATACTCTCTTTGCCAAAATCGCATTATTAGGCGAAAGTAAGTTACAATTCAGTACCCTATCCTAAAGCTTGCTGTTAGGAAGAAATCTGCAGCTTGCAGTGAAAGCGCTTCCAGAGGGGAGTCTAATGAGGGCAAACATTTGATGGTAGCAGCTTCCCTGCTGGAGATAGTCTCTTTGCCAAAATCGCCTTATTAGCAGCAGTTAAATTACAATTCAGTACCCTATCCTAAAGCTTGCTGTTAGGAGGGAATCTGCAGCTTGCAGTGAAATCGATTCCAGAGGGGAGTCTAATGAGGGCAAACATTTGATGGTAGCAGCTTCCCTGCGGGAGATAGTCTCCTTGCCATAATCGCATTATAAGGCGAAAGTAAGTTACAATTCAGTACAGTGTCCTACAGCTTGCTGTAGGAGGGAATCTGCAGCTTGCAGTGAAAGCGCTTCCAGAGGGGAGTCTAATGAGGGCAAACATTTGATGGTAGCAGCTTCCCTGCGGGAGATACTCTCTTTGCCAAAATCGCATTATTAGGCGAAAGTAAGTTACAATTCAGAACCCTTTCCTAAAGCTTGCTGTTAGGAGGGAATCTGCAGCTTGCAGTGAAAGCGCTTCCAGAGGGGAGTCTAACGAGGGCAAACATTTGATGGTAGCAGCTTCCCTGCGGGAGATACTCTCTTTGCCAAAATCGCATTATTAGGCGAAAGTAAGTTACAATTCAGTACCCTATCCTAAAGCTTGCTGTTAGGAGGGAATCTGCAGCTTGCAGTGAAAGCGCTTCCAGAGGGGAGTCTAATGAGGGCAAACATTTGATGGTAGCAGCTTCCCTGCGGGAGATACTCTCTTTGCCAATATCGCATTATTAGGCGAAAGTAAGTTACAATTCAGTACCCTATCCTAAAGCTTGCTGTTAGGAGGGAATCTGCAGCTTGCAGTGAAAGCGCTTCCAGAGGGGAGTCTAATGAGGGCAAACATTTGATGGTAACAGCTTCCCTGCGGGAGATATTCTCTTTGCCAAAATCGCCTTATTAGACGCAGTTAAGTTACAATTCAGTACCCTATCCTACAGCTTGCTGTTAGGAGGGAATCTGCAGCTTGCAGTGAAAGCGCTTCCAGAGGGGAGTCTAATGAGGGCAAACATTTGATGGT
>NW_027206997.1:0-85645 GCF_032191515.1 Phaenicophaeus curvirostris | reverse complement strand
AATGTAAAGCAAGGTACAGCAACGTAAAGCAACGTAAAGCAAGGCAACGTAAAGCAAAGTAAGGCAACGTAAAGCAAAATAAAGCAACGTAAAGCAAGGCAAGGAAAAGCAACGTAAAGAAACGTAAAGCAAGGCAAGGCAAGGCAAAGCAAGGCAAAGCAACGTAAATCAACGTAAAGCAACGTAAAGCAAGGCAAGGTAAGGTAAAGCAACGTAAATCAACGTAGAGAAACGTAAAGCAAGGCAAGGAAACGTAAAGCAGCGTAAAGCAGCGTAAAGCAACGTAAAGCGAGGCAAAGCAAGGCAAAGCAACGTAAAGCAACGTAAAGCAACGTAAATCTACGCAAAGTAAGGCAAGGCAAAGCAATGTAAAGCAACGTAAAGCAACGTAAAGCAAGACAGGGCAAGGTAAAGCAACGTAAAGCAACGTAAAGCAAAGTAAAGCAAGGCAAGGCAAGGTAAAGTAACGTAAAGTAAAGCAATGTAAAGCAACGTAGAGCAAGGCAAGGCAAGGTAAAGCAACGTAAAGCCACGTAAAGCAACGTAAAGCAAGGCAGGGCAAGGTAAAGCAATGTAAAGAAACGTAAAGCAACGTAAAGCAAGGCAAGGAAAGGTAAAGCAACGTAAATCAAAGTAAAGCAATGTAAAGCAACTTAAAGCAAGCAAGGCAAGGTAAAGCAACGTAAAGCAACGTAAAGCAAGGCAAGGCAAGGTAAAGCAACGTAAAGCAACGTAAAGCAACGTAAATCAAGGCAAGCAAAGCAACGTAAAGCAAGGCAAGGCAAGGTAAAGCAACGTAAAGCAACGTAAAGCAATGTAAAGCAAGGCAAGGAAAGGTAAAGCAACGTAAAGCAGCGTAAAGCAAGGCATGGCAAGGTAAAGCAACTTAAAGCAACGTAAAGCAACGTAAAGCAAGGCAAGGAAACGTAAAGCAACGTAAAGCAACGTAAAGCAACGTAAAGCAAGGCAAGGAAAGGTAAAGCAACATAAAGCAACGTAAACCAACGTAAAGCAAGGGAAGGCAACGTAAAGCAACGTAAAGCAACGAAAAGCAAGGCAAGGGAACGTAAAGCAACGTAAAGCAACGTAAAGCAAGGCAAGGCTAGTCAAGGCAAGGTAAAGCAACCTAAAGAAGGTAAAGCAACGTAAAGCAAGGCAAGACAAGGTAAAGCAACGTAAAGAAACGTAAAGCAACCTAAAGCAA
The DNA here is from genome assembly GCF_032191515.1 of Phaenicophaeus curvirostris. NCBI lineage: Eukaryota > Metazoa > Chordata > Aves > Cuculiformes > Cuculidae > Phaenicophaeus > Phaenicophaeus curvirostris. The sequence goes on along the minus strand of NW_027206997.1, from coordinate 84,441 downwards.
GGCAAGGCAAGGTAAAGCAACGTAAAGCAATGTAAAGCAATGTAAAGAAAGGCAAGGCAAGGTAAATCAACGTAAATCAACGTAAAGCAACGTAAAGAAAGGCAACGTAAAGCAACGTAAACAACTTAAAGCAACGTAAGTCAAGGCAACGTAAAGCAACGTAAAGCAACGTAAAGCAACGTAAAGCAAGGCAATGTAAAGCAACGTAAAGTAACTTAAAACTACGTAAAGCAAGGCAAAGCAACATAAAGCAACGTAAAGCAAGGCAACGTAAAGCAACGTAAAGCAACGTAACGCAACGTAAAGCAAGGCAAGGCAAAGCAACGTTAAGCAAAGTAAAGCAATGTAAAGCAAGGCAAGGCAAAGCAACGTAAAGCAACGTAAAGCAACGTAAAGCAAGGCAAGGCAAAGCAACGTAAAGAAACGTAAAGCAAGGCAAGGCAAGGCAAAGCAAGGCAAAGAAACGTAAATCTACGTGAAGCAAGGCAATGTAAAGCAAGGCAAAGCAAGGCAAAGCAACGTAAAGTAACGTAAAGCAACGTAAAGCAATGTAAAGCAAGGCAAGGCAAAGCAACGTAAAGCAACGTAAAGCAAGGCAAGGCAACGTAAAGCAACGTATAGCAACGTAAAGCAACGTAAAGCAAGGCAAGGCAACGTAAAGCAACGTACAGCAACGTAAAGCAACGTAAAGCAACGTAAAGCAAGGCAAGGCAAGGTATAGCAACGTAAAGCAAAGTAAAGCAACGTAAAGCAAGGCAAGGCAAGGTAAAGCAAAGTAAAGCAACGTAAAGCAACGTAAAGCAAGGCAAGGCAAGGTAAATCAACATAAAGCAATGTAAAGCAACGTAAAGCAAGGCAAGGCAAAGCAACGTAAAGCAACGTAAAGCAAGGCAACGTAAAGCAACGTAAAGCAACGTAAAGCAACGTAAAGCAAGGCAAAGCAACGTAAAGCAACATAAAGCAAGGCAACGTAAAGCAACGTAAAGCAACGTAAAGAAAGGCAAGGCAAAGCAAGGCAAAGGAAGGCAAAGCAACGTAAAACAAGGCAAAGCAACGTAAAGCAACGTAAAGCAAGGCAACGTAAAGCAAACGTAAAGCAACGTAAAGCAATGTAAAGCAAGGCAAGGCAAAGCAAGGCAACGCAAGGCAAAGCAACGTAAAGCAACGTAAAGCAACGTAAAGCAAGGCAAGGCAAAGCAACGTTAAGCAACGTAAAGCAACGTAAAGCAAGGCAAGGCAAAGCAACGTAAAGAAACGTAAAGCAACGTAAAGCAAGGCAAGGCAAAGCAACGTTAAGCAACGTAAAGCAAAGCAAGGCAAAGCAACGTACAGCAACGTAAAGCAACGTAAAGCAACGTAAAGCAACGTATAGCAAGGGAAGGCAAGGCAATGTAAAGCAACGTAAAGCAACGTAAAGAAAGGCAACGTAAAGCAACGTAAAGCAACTTAAAGCAAGGCAACGTAAAGCAACGTAAAGCAACGTAAAGCAAGGCAAGTCAAGGTAAAGCAACGTAAAGCAACGTAAAGCAACGTAAAGAAAGGCAAGGCAAGGTAAATTAACGTAAAGCAATGTAAAGCAAAGTAAAGCAAGGCAAGGCAAGGCAAGGCAAAGCAAAGTAAAGCAACGTAAAGCAACGTAAAGCAATGTAAAGAAAGGGAATGTAAAGCAACGTAAAACAACGTAAAACAAGGAAAGGCAACGTAAAGCAATGTAAAGCAACGTAAAGCAAGGCAAGGCAAGGTAAAGCAACGTAAAGCAACGTAAAGCAACGTAAAGCAAGTCAAGGCAAGGTAAAGCAACGTAAAGCAACGTAAAGCAACGTAAAGAAATGCAAGGCAAGGTAAATCAACGTAAAGCAATGTAAAGCAACGTAAAGCAAGGCAAGGCAAGGCAAGGCAAGGCAAAGCAAAGTAAAGCAACGTAAAGCAACGTAAAGCAACGTAAAGAAAGGCAACGTAAATCAACGTAAAGCAACGTAAAGCAAGGCAACGTAAAGCAACGTAAAGCAACGTAAAGCAAGGCAAAGCAACGTAAAGCAACATAAAGCAAGGCAACGTAAAGCAACGTAAAGCAACGTAAAGAAAGGCAAGGCAAAGCAAGGCAAAGCAAGGCAAAGCAACGTAAAACAAGGCAAAGCAACGTAAAGCAACGTAAAGCAAGGCAACGTAAAGCAACGTAAAGCAACGTAAAGCAACGTAAAGCAAGGCAAGGCAAAGCAAGGCAAAGCAAGGCAATGCAACGTAAAGCAACGTAAAGCAACGTAAAGCAAGGCAAATCAAAGCAAGGGAAAGCAAGGCAAAGCAACGTAAAAAACGTAAAGCAACGTAAAGCAAGGCAAGGGAAAGCAACGTTAAGCAACGTAAAGCAACGTAAAACAAGGCAAGGCAAAGCAACGTAAAGCAACGTAAAGCAACGTAAAGCAAGGAAAGGCAAAGCAAGTCAAAGAAACGTAAACCAAAGTAAAGCAAGGCAATGTAAAGCAAGGCAAAGCAAGGCAAAGCAACGTAAAGCAAAGTAAAGCAACATAAAGCAATGTAAAGCAAGGCAAGGCAAAGCAACGTAAAGCAACGTAAAGCAACGTAAAGCAAGGCAAGGCAACGTAAAGAAATATATAGCAATGTAAAGCAACGTAAAGCAACGCAAGGCAAGGTAAAGCAACGTAAAGCAACGTAAAACAACGTAAAGCAAGGCAAGGCAATGTAAAGCATCATAAAGCAACGTAAAGCAGGGCAAGGCAAGGTAAAGGAATGTAAAGCAAAGTAAAGCAACGTAAAGCAAGGCAAGGTAAGGTAAAAAAACTTAAAGCAACGTAAAGCAAGGAAAGGCAAAGCAAGGCAAAGCAACGTAAAGCAACGTAAAGCAAGGCACGGCAAAGCAACGTAAAGCAACGTAAAGCAACGTAAAGCAAGGCAAGGCAAAGTAACGTAAAGCAACGTAAAGCAACGTAAAGCAATGTAAAATAACGTAAAGCAACGTAAAGCAAGACAACGTAAATCAAGGCAACGTAAAGCAACGTAAAGCAAGGCAACGTAAAGCAACGTAAAGCAACGTAAAGCAAGGCAACGTAAAGCAACGTAGCAACGTAAAGCAAGGCAACGTACAGCAACGTAAAGCAACGTAAAGCAACGTAAAGAAACGTATAGCAAGGGAAGGCAAAGCAACGTAAAGCAACGTAAAGCAACGTAAAGAAAGGCAACGTAAAGCAACGTAAAGCAACGTAAAGCAAGGCAACGTAAAGCAACGTAAAGCAACATAAAGCAACGTAAAGCAAGGCAACCTAAAGGAACGTAAAGCAACGTAAAGCAATGTAAAGCAAGACAATGCAAAGCAACGTAAAGCAACGTAAAGCAAGGCAACGTAAAGCAACGTAAAGCAAGGCAATGTAAAGCAAGGTACAGCAACGTAAAGCAACGTAAAGCAAGGCAAGTCAAGGTAAAGCAACGTAAAGCAACGTAAAACAACGTAAAGCAAGGCAAGGCAACGTAAAGCAACGTAAAGCAACGTAAAGTAAGGCAAGGCAAGGTAAAGCAACGTAAAGCAACGTAAAGCAAGGCAAGGCAAGGTAAAGGAATGTAAAGCAAGGTAAAGCAAGGCAAGGCAAGGTAAAAAAACGTAAGGCAACGTAAAGCAATGTAAAGCAAAGCAAGGTAAAGCAACGTAAAGCAACGTAAAGAAACGTAAAGCAAGGAAAGGCAAAGCAAGGCAAAGCAACTTAAGTAACATAAATCAAGGCAAGGCAAAGCAACGTAAAGCAACGTAAAGCAACGTAAAGCAAGACAAGGCAAAGCAACGTAAAGCAACGTAAAGCAACGTAAAGAAACAAAATCAAGGCAAGACAAAGCAAGGCAAAGCAACGTAAAGCAACATAAAGCAAGGCAAGGCAAAGCAACGTAAAGCAACGTAAAGCAAGGCAACGCAAGACAACGTACAGCAATGTAAAGCAATGTAAAGCAACGTAAAGCTAGGCAACGTAAAGCAACGTAAAGCAACGTAATGCAACGTAAAGCAAGGGAAGGTAAAGAAACGTAAAGCAACGTAAAGCAAGGCAACGTAAAGCAACGTAAAGCAAGGCAACGTAAAGCAACGTAAAGCAACGTAATGCAACATAAAGCAAGGGAAGGTAAAGCAACATAAAGCAACGTAAAGCAAGGCAACGTAAAGCAACGTAAAGCAAGGCAACGTAGAGCAACGTAAAGCAACGTAAAGGAAGGCAACGTAAAGCAACGTAAAGCAACGTAAAGCAAGGCAACGTCAAGCAACGTAAAGCAACGTAAAGCAAGGCAACGTAAAGCAACGTAAAGCAACGTAAAGCAACTTAAATTAAGGCAACGCAAAGCAACCTAAAGCAAGGCAAGGCAAAGCAACGTAAAGCAACGTAAAGCAACGTAAAGCAACGCAAAGCAACGTAAAGAAAGGCAAGGCAAGGTAAAGCAACGTAAAGCAACGTAAAGCAAGGCAACGTAAAGCAAGACAACGTAAAGCAACGTACAGCAACGTAAAGCAAGGCAACGTCAAGCAACGTAAAGCAACGTAAAGCAAGGCAACGTAAAGAAAGGCAACGTAAAGCAAGGCAACGTAAAGCAACGCAACATAAAGCAACGTAAAGCAACGTAAATCAAGGCCACGTAAAGCAAGGCAACGTAAAGCAATGTAAAGTAACGTAAAGCAAGGTAACGTAAAGGAAGGCAACTTAAAGCAACGTAAAGCAATGTAAAGCAACGTAAAGCAAGGCAACGTAAAGCAACGTAAAGCAACGTCAAGCAACGTAAAGCAAGGCAACGTAAAGCAACGTAGCAACGTAAAGCAAGGCAACGTACAGCAACGTAAAGCAACGTAAAGCAACGTAAAGCAATATATAGAAAGGGAAGGCAAGGCAACGTAAAGAAACGTAAAGCAACGTAAAGGAAAGCAAGGCAAAGGTACGTAAAGCAACGTAAAGAAACTAAAAGCAAGGCAAGGCAAAGCAAGGCAAAGCAAGGTAAAGCAACGTAAAGAAAGGCAACGTAAAGCTACGTAAAGCAAGGCAACGTAAAGCAACGTAAAGCAACGTAAAGCAACGCAACGTTAAGGAACGTAAAGCAACGAAAAGCAATGTAAAGCAAGGCAAGGCAAAGCAACGTAAAGCAACGTAAAGCAACGTAAAGCAAGGCAAGGCAACGTAAAGAAACGTATAGCAACGTAAAGCAACGTAAAGCAAGGCAAGGGAAGGTAAAGCAACGTAAAGCAACGTAAAACAACCTAAAGCAAGGCAAGCCAACGTAAAGCAACGTAAAGCAAAGCAAGGTAAAGCAACGTAAAGCAACGTAAAGAGACGTAAAGCAAGGAAAGGCAGCCGCAAGGCAAAGCAACTTAAAGCAACGTAAAGCAACGTAAAGCAAGGCAAGGCAAAGCAACGTAAAGCAACGTAAAGCAACGTAAAGAAAGGCAAAGTAAAGCAATGTAAAGCAATGTAAAGCAACGTAAAGCAAGGCAACGTAAAGCAACGTAAAGCAACGTAAAGCAAGGCGACGTAAAACAACGTAGCAACGTAAAGCAAGGCAACGTACAGCAACGTAAAGCAACGTAAAGCAACGTAAAGCAAGGCAAGGCAAGGCAACGTAAAGCAACGTAAAGCAACGTAAAGCAAGGCAACGTAAAGCAACGTAAAGCAACGTAATGCAACGTAAAGCAAGGGAAGGTAAAGCAACGTAAAGTAACGTAAAGCAAGGCAACGTAAAGCAACGTAAAGCAACGTAAAGCAACGTAAAGCAAGGGAAGGTAAAGCAACGTAAAGCAACGTAAAGCAAGGCAACGTAAAGCAACGTAAAGCATGGAAAGGCAAAGCAACGTAAAGCAAGGCAACGTAAGGCAACGTAAAGCAACGTAAAGCAACGTAAAGCAAGGCAACGTAAAGCAACGTAAAGCAACGTAAAGAAAAGCAACGTAAAGCAACCTAAAGAAAGGCAACGTAAAGCAAGGCAACGTAAAGCAACGTAAAACAACGTAAAGCAAGGCAAGGCAACGCAAAGCAACGTAAAGCAACGTAAAGCAAGGCAAGGCAAGGTAAAGCAACGTAAAGCAACGTAAAGCAAGGCAAGGCAAGGTAAAGGAATGTAAAGCAAGGTAAAGCAAGGCAAGGCAAGTTAAAAAAACGTAAAGCAACGTAAAGCAACGTAAAGCAAGGAAAGGCAAAGCAACGTAAAGCAACGTAAAGCAAGGCAACGTAAAGCAACGTAAAGCAACGTAAAGCAACGTAAAGCAAGGCAAAGCAACGTAAAGCAACATAAAGCAAGGCAACGTAAAGCAACGTAAAGCAACGTAAAGAAAGGCAAGGCAAAGCAAGGCAAAGGAAGGCAAAGCAACGTAAAACAAGGCAAAGCAACGTAAAGCAACGTAAAGCAAGGCAACGTAAAGCAAACGTAAAGCAACGTAAAGCAATGTAAAGCAAGGCAAGGCAAAGCAAGGCAACGCAAGGCAAAGCAACGTAAAGCAACGTAAAGCAACGTAAAGCAAGGCAAGGCAAAGCAACGTTAAGCAACGTAAAGCAACGTAAAGCAAGGCAAGGCAAAGCAACGTAAAGAAACGTAAAGCAACGTAAAGCAAGGCAAGGCAAAGCAACGTTAAGCAACGTAAAGCAAAGCAAGGCAAAGCAACGTACAGCAACGTAAAGCAACGTAAAGCAACGTAAAGCAACGTATAGCAAGGGAAGGCAAGGCAATGTAAAGCAACGTAAAGCAACGTAAAGAAAGGCAACGTAAAGCAACGTAAAGCAACTTAAAGCAAGGCAACGTAAAGCAACGTAAAGCAACGTAAAGCAAGGCAAGTCAAGGTAAAGCAACGTAAAGCAACGTAAAGCAACGTAAAGAAAGGCAAGGCAAGGTAAATTAACGTAAAGCAATGTAAAGCAAAGTAAAGCAAGGCAAGGCAAGGCAAGGCAAAGCAAAGTAAAGCAACGTAAAGCAACGTAAAGCAATGTAAAGAAAGGGAATGTAAAGCAACGTAAAACAACGTAAAACAAGGAAAGGCAACGTAAAGCAATGTAAAGCAACGTAAAGCAAGGCAAGGCAAGGTAAAGCAACGTAAAGCAACGTAAAGCAACGTAAAGCAAGTCAAGGCAAGGTAAAGCAACGTAAAGCAACGTAAAGCAACGTAAAGAAATGCAAGGCAAGGTAAATCAACGTAAAGCAATGTAAAGCAACGTAAAGCAAGGCAAGGCAAGGCAAGGCAAGGCAAAGCAAAGTAAAGCAACGTAAAGCAACGTAAAGCAACGTAAAGAAAGGCAACGTAAATCAACGTAAAGCAACGTAAAGCAAGGCAACGTAAAGCAACGTAAAGCAACGTAAAGCAAGGCAAAGCAACGTAAAGCAACATAAAGCAAGGCAACGTAAAGCAACGTAAAGCAACGTAAAGAAAGGCAAGGCAAAGCAAGGCAAAGCAAGGCAAAGCAACGTAAAACAAGGCAAAGCAACGTAAAGCAACGTAAAGCAAGGCAACGTAAAGCAACGTAAAGCAACGTAAAGCAAGGCAAGGCAAAGCAAGGCAAAGCAAGGCAATGCAACGTAAAGCAACGTAAAGCAACGTAAAGCAAGGCAAATCAAAGCAAGGGAAAGCAAGGCAAAGCAACGTAAAAAACGTAAAGCAACGTAAAGCAAGGCAAGGGAAAGCAACGTTAAGCAACGTAAAGCAACGTAAAACAAGGCAAGGCAAAGCAACGTAAAGCAACGTAAAGCAACGTAAAGCAAGGAAAGGCAAAGCAAGTCAAAGAAACGTAAACCAAAGTAAAGCAAGGCAATGTAAAGCAAGGCAAAGCAAGGCAAAGCAACGTAAAGCAAAGTAAAGCAACATAAAGCAATGTAAAGCAAGGCAAGGCAAAGCAACGTAAAGCAACGTAAAGCAACGTAAAGCAAGGCAAGGCAACGTAAAGAAATATATAGCAATGTAAAGCAACGTAAAGCAACGCAAGGCAAGGTAAAGCAACGTAAAGCAACGTAAAACAACGTAAAGCAAGGCAAGGCAATGTAAAGCATCATAAAGCAACGTAAAGCAGGGCAAGGCAAGGTAAAGGAATGTAAAGCAAAGTAAAGCAACGTAAAGCAAGGCAAGGTAAGGTAAAAAAACTTAAAGCAACGTAAAGCAAGGAAAGGCAAAGCAAGGCAAAGCAACGTAAAGCAACGTAAAGCAAGGCACGGCAAAGCAACGTAAAGCAACGTAAAGCAACGTAAAGCAAGGCAAGGCAAAGTAACGTAAAGCAACGTAAAGCAACGTAAAGCAATGTAAAATAACGTAAAGCAACGTAAAGCAAGACAACGTAAATCAAGGCAACGTAAAGCAACGTAAAGCAAGGCAACGTAAAGCAACGTAAAGCAACGTAAAGCAAGGCAACGTAAAGCAACGTAGCAACGTAAAGCAAGGCAACGTACAGCAACGTAAAGCAACGTAAAGCAACGTAAAGAAACGTATAGCAAGGGAAGGCAAAGCAACGTAAAGCAACGTAAAGCAACGTAAAGAAAGGCAACGTAAAGCAACGTAAAGCAACGTAAAGCAAGGCAACGTAAAGCAACGTAAAGCAACATAAAGCAACGTAAAGCAAGGCAACCTAAAGGAACGTAAAGCAACGTAAAGCAATGTAAAGCAAGACAATGCAAAGCAACGTAAAGCAACGTAAAGCAAGGCAACGTAAAGCAACGTAAAGCAAGGCAATGTAAAGCAAGGTACAGCAACGTAAAGCAACGTAAAGCAAGGCAACGTAAAGCAAAGTAAGGCAACGTAAAGCAAAATAAAGCAACGTAAAGCAAGGCAAGGAAAAGCAACGTAAAGAAACGTAAAGCAAGGCAAGGCAAGGCAAAGCAAGGCAAAGCAACGTAAATCAACGTAAAGCAACGTAAAGCAAGGCAAGGTAAGGTAAAGCAACGTAAATCAACGTAGAGCAACGTAAAGCAAGGCAAGGAAACGTAAAGCAGCGTAAAGCAGCGTAAAGCAACGTAAAGCGAGGCAAAGCAAGGCAAAGCAACGTAAAGCAACGTAAAGCAACGTAAATCTACGCAAAGTAAGGCAAGGCAAAGCAATGTAAAGCAACGTAAAGCAACGTAAAGCAAGACAGGGCAAGGTAAAGCAACGTAAAGCAACGTAAAGCAAAGTAAAGCAAGGCAAGGCAAGGTAAAGTAACGTAAAGTAAAGCAATGTAAAGCAACGTAGAGCAAGGCAAGGCAAGGTAAAGCAACGTAAAGCCACGTAAAGCAACGTAAAGCAAGGCAGGGCAAGGTAAAGCAACGTAAAGAAACGTAAAGCAACGTAAAGCAAGGCAAGGAAAGGTAAAGCAACGTAAATCAAAGTAAAGCAATGTAAAGCAACTTAAAGCAAGGCAAGGCAAGGTAAAGCAACGTAAAGCAACGTAAAGCAAGGCAAGGCAAGGTAAAGCAACGTAAAGCAACGTAAAGCAACGTAAATCAAGGCAAGCAAAGCAACGTAAAGCAAGGCAAGGCAAGGTAAAGCAACGTAAAGCAACGTAAAGCAATGTAAAGCAAGGCAAGGAAAGGTAAAGCAACGTAAAGCAGCGTAAAGCAAGGCATGGCAAGGTAAAGCAACTTAAAGCAACGTAAAGCAACGTAAAGCAAGGCAAGGAAACGTAAAGCAACGTAAAGCAACGTAAAGCAACGTAAAGCAAGGCAAGGAAAGGTAAAGCAACATAAAGCAACGTAAACCAACGTAAAGCAAGGGAAGGCAACGTAAAGCAACGTAAAGCAACAAAAAGCAAGGCAAGGGAACGTAAAGCAACGTAAAGCAACGTAAAGCAAGGCAAGGCTAGTCAAGGCAAGGTAAAGCAACCTAAAGAAGGTAAAGCAACGTAAAGCAAGGCAAGACAAGGTAAAGCAACGTAAAGAAACGTAAAGCAACCTAAAGCAAGGCAAGGCAAGGTAAAGCAACGTAAAGCAATGTAAAGCAATGTAAAGAAAGGCAAGGCAAGGTAAATCAACGTAAATCAACGTAAAGCAACGTAAAGAAAGGCAACGTAAAGCAACGTAAACAACTTAAAGCAACGTAAGTCAAGGCAACGTAAAGCAACGTAAAGCAACGTAAAGCAACGTAAAGCAAGGCAATGTAAAGCAACGTAAAGTAACTTAAAACTACGTAAAGCAAGGCAAAGCAACATAAAGCAACGTAAAGCAAGGCAACGTAAAGCAACGTAAAGCAACGTAACGCAACGTAAAGCAAGGCAAGGCAAAGCAACGTTAAGCAAAGTAAAGCAATGTAAAGCAAGGCAAGGCAAAGCAACGTAAAGCAACGTAAAGCAACGTAAAGCAAGGCAAGGCAAAGCAACGTAAAGAAACGTAAAGCAAGGCAAGGCAAGGCAAAGCAAGGCAAAGAAACGTAAATCTACGTGAAGCAAGGCAATGTAAAGCAAGGCAAAGCAAGGCAAAGCAACGTAAAGTAACGTAAAGCAACGTAAAGCAATGTAAAGCAAGGCAAGGCAAAGCAACGTAAAGCAACGTAAAGCAAGGCAAGGCAACGTAAAGCAACGTATAGCAACGTAAAGCAACGTAAAGCAAGGCAAGGCAACGTAAAGCAACGTACAGCAACGTAAAGCAACGTAAAGCAACGTAAAGCAAGGCAAGGCAAGGTATAGCAACGTAAAGCAAAGTAAAGCAACGTAAAGCAAGGCAAGGCAAGGTAAAGCAACGTAAAGCAACGTAAAGCAACGTAAAGCAAGGCAAGGCAAGGTAAATCAACATAAAGCAATGTAAAGCAACGTAAAGCAAGGCAAGGCAAAGCAACGTAAAGCAACGTAAAGCAAGGCAACGTAAAGCAACGTAAAGCAACGTAAAGCAACGTAAAGCAAGGCAAAGCAACGTAAAGCAACATAAAGCAAGGCAACGTAAAGCAACGTAAAGCAACGTAAAGAAAGGCAAGGCAAAGCAAGGCAAAGGAAGGCAAAGCAACGTAAAACAAGGCAAAGCAACGTAAAGCAACGTAAAGCAAGGCAACGTAAAGCAAACGTAAAGCAACGTAAAGCAATGTAAAGCAAGGCAAGGCAAAGCAAGGCAACGCAAGGCAAAGCAACGTAAAGCAACGTAAAGCAACGTAAAGCAAGGCAAGGCAAAGCAACGTTAAGCAACGTAAAGCAACGTAAAGCAAGGCAAGGCAAAGCAACGTAAAGAAACGTAAAGCAACGTAAAGCAAGGCAAGGCAAAGCAATGTTAAGCAACGTAAAGCAAAGCAAGGCAAAGCAACGTACAGCAACGTAAAGCAACGTAAAGCAACGTAAAGCAACGTATAGCAAGGGAAGGCAAGGCAATGTAAAGCAACGTAAAGCAACGTAAAGAAAGGCAACGTAAAGCAACGTAAAGCAACTTAAAGCAAGGCAACGTAAAGCAACGTAAAGCAACGTAAAGCAAGGCAAGTCAAGGTAAAGCAACGTAAAGCAACGTAAAGCAACGTAAAGAAAGGCAAGGCAAGGTAAATTAACGTAAAGCAATGTAAAGCAAAGTAAAGCAAGGCAAGGCAAGGCAAGGCAAAGCAAAGTAAAGCAACGTAAAGCAACGTAAAGCAATGTAAAGAAAGGGAATGTAAAGCAACGTAAAACAACGTAAAACAAGGAAAGGCAACGTAAAGCAATGTAAAGCAACGTAAAGCAAGGCAAGGCAAGGTAAAGCAACGTAAAGCAACGTAAAGCAACGTAAAGCAAGTCAAGGCAAGGTAAAGCAACGTAAAGCAACGTAAAGCAACGTAAAGAAATGCAAGGCAAGGTAAATCAACGTAAAGCAATGTAAAGCAACGTAAAGCAAGGCAAGGCAAGGCAAGGCAAGGCAAAGCAAAGTAAAGCAACGTAAAGCAACGTAAAGCAACGTAAAGAAAGGCAACGTAAATCAACGTAAAGCAACGTAAAGCAAGGCAACGTAAAGCAACGTAAAGCAACGTAAAGCAAGGCAAAGCAACGTAAAGCAACATAAAGCAAGGCAACGTAAAGCAACGTAAAGCAACGTAAAGAAAGGCAAGGCAAAGCAAGGCAAAGCAAGGCAAAGCAACGTAAAACAAGGCAAAGCAACGTAAAGCAACGTAAAGCAAGGCAACGTAAAGCAACGTAAAGCAACGTAAAGCAACGTAAAGCAAGGCAAGGCAAAGCAAGGCAAAGCAAGGCAATGCAACGTAAAGCAACGTAAAGCAACGTAAAGCAAGGCAAATCAAAGCAAGGGAAAGCAAGGCAAAGCAACGTAAAAAACGTAAAGCAACGTAAAGCAAGGCAAGGGAAAGCAACGTTAAGCAACGTAAAGCAACGTAAAACAAGGCAAGGCAAAGCAACGTAAAGCAACGTAAAGCAACGTAAAGCAAGGAAAGGCAAAGCAAGTCAAAGAAACGTAAACCAAAGTAAAGCAAGGCAATGTAAAGCAAGGCAAAGCAAGGCAAAGCAACGTAAAGCAAAGTAAAGCAACATAAAGCAATGTAAAGCAAGGCAAGGCAAAGCAACGTAAAGCAACGTAAAGCAACGTAAAGCAAGGCAAGGCAACGTAAAGAAATATATAGCAATGTAAAGCAACGTAAAGCAACGCAAGGCAAGGTAAAGCAACGTAAAGCAACGTAAAACAACGTAAAGCAAGGCAAGGCAATGTAAAGCATCATAAAGCAACGTAAAGCAGGGCAAGGCAAGGTAAAGGAATGTAAAGCAAAGTAAAGCAACGTAAAGCAAGGCAAGGTAAGGTAAAAAAACTTAAAGCAACGTAAAGCAAGGAAAGGCAAAGCAAGGCAAAGCAACGTAAAGCAACGTAAAGCAAGGCACGGCAAAGCAACGTAAAGCAACGTAAAGCAACGTAAAGCAAGGCAAGGCAAAGTAACGTAAAGCAACGTAAAGCAACGTAAAGCAATGTAAAATAACGTAAAGCAACGTAAAGCAAGACAACGTAAATCAAGGCAACGTAAAGCAACGTAAAGCAAGGCAACGTAAAGCAACGTAAAGCAACGTAAAGCAAGGCAACGTAAAGCAACGTAGCAACGTAAAGCAAGGCAACGTACAGCAACGTAAAGCAACGTAAAGCAACGTAAAGAAACGTATAGCAAGGGAAGGCAAAGCAACGTAAAGCAACGTAAAGCAACGTAAAGAAAGGCAACGTAAAGCAACGTAAAGCAACGTAAAGCAAGGCAACGTAAAGCAACGTAAAGCAACATAAAGCAACGTAAAGCAAGGCAACATAAAGGAACGTAAAGCAACGTAAAGCAATGTAAAGCAAGACAATGCAAAGCAACGTAAAGCAACGTAAAGCAAGGCAACGTAAAGCAACGTAAAGCAAGGCAATGTAAAGCAAGGTACAGCAACGTAAAGCAACGTAAAGCAAGGCAAGTCAAGGTAAAGCAACGTAAAGCAACGTAAAACAACGTAAAGCAAGGCAAGGCAACGTAAAGCAACGTAAAGCAACGTAAAGTAAGGCAAGGCAAGGTAAAGCAACGTAAAGCAACGTAAAGCAAGGCAAGGCAAGGTAAAGGAATGTAAAGCAAGGTAAAGCAAGGCAAGGCAAGGTAAAAAAACGTAAGGCAACGTAAAGCAATGTAAAGCAAAGCAAGGTAAAGCAACGTAAAGCAACGTAAAGAAACGTAAAGCAAGGAAAGGCAAAGCAAGGCAAAGCAACTTAAGTAACATAAATCAAGGCAAGGCAAAGCAACGTAAAGCAACGTAAAGCAACGTAAAGCAAGACAAGGCAAAGCAACGTAAAGCAACGTAAAGCAACGTAAAGAAACAAAATCAAGGCAAGACAAAGCAACGTAAAGCAACGTAAAGCAACATAAAGGAAGGCAAGGCAAAGCAACGTAAAGCAACGTAAAGCAAGGCAACGCAAGACAACGTACAGCAATGTAAAGCAATGTAAAGCAACGTAAAGCTAGGCAACGTAAAGCAACGTAAAGCAACGTAATGCAACGTAAAGCAAGGGAAGGTAAAGAAACGTAAAGCAACGTAAAGCAAGGCAACGTAAAGCAACGTAAAGCAAGGCAACGTAAAGCAACGTAAAGCAACGTAATGCAACATAAAGCAAGGGAAGGTAAAGCAACATAAAGCAACGTAAAGCAAGGCAACGTAAAGCAACGTAAAGCAAGGCAACGTAGAGCAACGTAAAGCAACGTAAAGGAAGGCAACGTAAAGCAACGTAAAGCAACGTAAAGCAAGGCAACGTCAAGCAACGTAAAGCAACGTAAAGCAAGGCAACGTAAAGCAACGTAAAGCAACGTAAAGCAACTTAAATTAAGGCAACGCAAAGCAACCTAAAGCAAGGCAAGGCAAAGCAACGTAAAGCAACGTAAAGCAACGTAAAGCAACGCAAAGCAACGTAAAGAAAGGCAAGGCAAGGTAAAGCAACGTAAAGCAACGTAAAGCAAGGCAACGTAAAGCAAGACAACGTAAAGCAACGTACAGCAACGTAAAGCAAGGCAACGTCAAGCAACGTAAAGCAACGTAAAGCAAGGCAACGTAAAGAAAGGCAACGTAAAGCAAGGCAACGTAACGCAACGCAACATAAAGCAACGTAAAGCAACGTAAATCAAGGCCACGTAAAGCAAGGCAACGTAAAGCAATGTAAAGTAACGTAAAGCAAGGTAACGTAAAGGAAGGCAACTTAAAGCAACGTAAAGCAATGTAAAGCAACGTAAAGCAAGGCAACGTAAAGCAACGTAAAGCAACGTCAAGCAACGTAAAGCAAGGCAACGTAAAGCAACGTAGCAACGTAAAGCAAGGCAACGTACAGCAACGTAAAGCAACGTAAAGCAACGTAAAGCAATATATAGAAAGGGAAGGCAAGGCAACGTAAAGAAACGTAAAGCAACGTAAAGGAAAGCAAGGCAAAGGTACGTAAAGCAACGTAAAGAAACTAAAAGCAAGGCAAGGCAAAGCAAGGCAAAGCAAGGTAAAGCAACGTAAAGAAAGGCAACGTAAAGCTACGTAAAGCAAGGCAACGTAAAGCAACGTAAAGCAACGTAAAGCAACGCAACGTTAAGGAACGTAAAGCAACGAAAAGCAATGTAAAGCAAGGCAAGGCAAAGCAACGTAAAGCAACGTAAAGCAACGTAAAGCAAGGCAAGGCAACGTAAAGAAACGTATAGCAACGTAAAGCAACGTAAAGCAAGGCAAGGGAAGGTAAAGCAACGTAAAGCAACGTAAAACAACCTAAAGCAAGGCAAGCCAACGTAAAGCAACGTAAAGCAAAGCAAGGTAAAGCAACGTAAAGCAACGTAAAGAGACGTAAAGCAAGGAAAGGCAGCCGCAAGGCAAAGCAACTTAAAGCAACGTAAAGCAACGTAAAGCAAGGCAAGGCAAAGCAACGTAAAGCAACGTAAAGCAACGTAAAGAAAGGCAAAGTAAAGCAATGTAAAGCAATGTAAAGCAACGTAAAGCAAGGCAACGTAAAGCAACGTAAAGCAACGTAAAGCAAGGCGACGTAAAACAACGTAGCAACGTAAAGCAAGGCAACGTACAGCAACGTAAAGCAACGTAAAGCAACGTAAAGCAAGGCAAGGCAAGGCAACGTAAAGCAACGTAAAGCAACGTAAAGCAAGGCAACGTAAAGCAACGTAAAGCAACGTAATGCAACGTAAAGCAAGGGAAGGTAAAGCAACGTAAAGTAACGTAAAGCAAGGCAACGTAAAGCAACGTAAAGCAACGTAAAGCAACGTAAAGCAAGGGAAGGTAAAGCAACGTAAAGCAACGTAAAGCAAGGCAACGTAAAGCAACGTAAAGCATGGAAAGGCAAAGCAACGTAAAGCAAGGCAACGTAAGGCAACGTAAAGCAACGTAAAGCAACGTAAAGCAAGGCAACGTAAAGCAACGTAAAGCAACGTAAAGAAAAGCAACGTAAAGCAACCTAAAGAAAGGCAACGTAAAGCAAGGCAACGTAAAGCAATGTAAAACAACGTAAAGCAAGGCAAGGCAACGCAAAGCAACGTAAAGCAACGTAAAGCAAGGCAAGGCAAGGTAAAGCAACGTAAAGCAACGTAAAGCAAGGCAAGGCAAGGTAAAGGAATGTAAAGCAAGGTAAAGCAAGGCAAGGCAAGTTAAAAAAACGTAAAGCAACGTAAAGCAACGTAAAGCAAGGAAAGGCAAAGCAAGGCAAAGCAACTTAAAGTAACGTAAAGCAAGGCAAGGCTAAGCAACGTAAAGCAACGTAAAGCAACGTAAAGCAAGGCAAGGCAAAGCAACGTAAAGCAACGTAAAGCAACGTAAAGCAAGGCAAGGCAAAGCAACATAAAGAAACGTAAAGCAAGGCAAGGCAAAGCAAGGCAAAGAAACGTGAATCTACGTAAAGCAAGGCAATGTAAAGCAAGGCAAAGCAAGGCAAAGCAACGTAAAGCAACGTAAAGCAACATAAAGCAATGTAAAGCAAGGCAAGGCAAAGCAACGTAAAGCAACGTAAAGCAAGGCAAGGCAACGTAAAGCAACGTATAGCAACGTAAAGCAAGGCAAGGCAACGTAAAGCAACGTAAAGCAACGTAAAGCAAAATAAAGCAAGGCAAGGCAAGGTAAAGCAACGTAAAGCAACGTAAAGCAAGGCAAGTCAAGGCAAGGTAACGCAATGTAAAGCAACGTAAAGCAACTTAAAGCAACGTAAAGCAACGTAAAGCAAGGCAAGGCAAGGTAAAGCAACATAAAGCAACGTAAAGCAACGTAAAGCAGGGCAAGGCAAGGTAAAGCAACGTAAAGCAACGTAAAACAACGTAAAGCAAGGCAAGGCAACGTAAAGCAACGTAAAGTAAGGCAAGTCAAGGTAAAGCAACGTAAAGCAACGTAAAGCAAGGCAAGGCAAGGTAAAGGAATGTAAAGCAAGGTAAAGCAAGGCAAGGCACGGTAAAAAAACGTAAAGCAACGTAAAGCAACGTAAAGCAAAGCAAGGTAAAGCAACGTAAAGCAACGTAAAGAAACGTAAAGCAAGGAAGGCAAAGCAAGGCAAAGCAACTTAAAGTAACGTAAAGCAAGGCAAGGCAAAGCAACGTAAAGCAACGTAAAGCAACGTAAAGCAAGACAAGGCAAAGCAACGTAAAGCAACGTAAAGCAACGTAAAGAAAGGCAACGTAAAGCAACGTAAAGCAACGTAAAGCAACGTAAAGCAAGGCAACGTAAAGCAACGTAGCTACGTAAAGCAAGGCAACGTACAGTAACATAAAGCAACGTAAAGCAACGTAAAGCAAGGCAAGGCAAAGCAACATAAAGCAACGTAAAGAAACGAAATCAAGGCAAGACAAAGCAAGGCAAAGCAACGTAAAGCAACATAAAGCAAGGCAAGGCAAAGCAACGTAAAGCAACGTAAAGCAAGGCAAGGCAAGGCAACGTACAGCAATGTAAAGCAACGTAAAGCAACGTAAAGCAAGGGAACGTAAAGCAACGTAAAGCAACGTAATGCAACGTTAATCAAGGGAAGTTAAAGAAACGTAAAGCAACGTAAAGCAAGGCAACGTAAAGCAACGTAAAGCAAGGCAACGTAAAGCAACGTAAAGCAACGTAATGCAACATAAAGCAAGGGAAGGTAAAGCAACGTAAAGCAACGTAAAGCAAGGCAACGTAAAGCAACGTAAAGCAAGGAAAGGCAAGGCAACGTAAAGCAACGTAAAGCAACGTAAAGCAAGGCAACTTAAAGCAACGTAAAGCAAGGAAAGGCAAGGCAACGTAAAGCAACGTAAAGCAACGTAAAGCAAGGCAACGTAGAGCAACGTAAAGCAACGTAAAGGAAGGCAACGTAAAGCAACGTAAAGCAACGTAAAGCAAGGCAACGTCAAGCAACGTAAAGCAACGTAAAGCAAGGCAACGTAAAGCAACGTAAAGCAACGTAAATTAAGGCAACGCAAAGCAACCTAAAGCAAGGCAAGGCAAAGCAACGTAAAGCAACGTAAAGCAACGTAAAGCAACATAATGCAAAGCAACGTAAAGCAAGGCAACGTAAAGCAACGTAAAGCAACGTAAAGCAAGGCAACGTAAAGCAAGACAACGTAAAGCAACGTACAGCAACGTAAAGCAAGGCAATGTCAAGCAACGTAAAGCAACGTAAAGCAAGGCAACGTAAAGAAAGGCAACGTAAAGCAAGGCAACATAAAGCAACGCAACATAAAGCAACGTAAAGCAACGTAAATCAAGGCCACGTAAAGCAAGGCAACGTAAAGCAATGTAAAGTAATGTAAAGCAAGGCAACGTAAAGGAAGGCAACGTAAAGCAACGTAAAGCAATGTAAAGCAACGTAAAGCAAGGCAACGTAAAGCAACGTCAAGCAACGTAAAGCAAGGCAACGTAAAGTAACGTAGCAACGTAAAGCAAGGCAACGTACAGCAACGTAAAGCAACGTAAAGCAACGTAAAGCAATGTATAGAAAGGGAAGGCAAGGCAACGTAAAGAAACGTAAAGCAACGTAAAGGAAAGCAAGGCAAAGGTACGTAAAGCAACGTAAAGAAACTAAAAGCAAGGCAAGGCAAAGCAAGGCAAAGCAACGTAAAGCAACGTAAAGAAAGGCAACGTAAACCTACGTAAAGCAAGGCAACGTAAAGCAACGTAAAGCAACGTAAAGCAACGCAACGTTAAGGAACGTAAAGCAACTAAAAGCAATGTAAAGCAAGGCAAGGCAAAGCAACGTAAAGCAACGTAAAGCAACGTAAAGCAAGGCAAGGCAACGTCAAGAAACGTATAGCAACGTAAAGCAACGTAAAGCAAGGCAAGGGAAGGTAAAGCAACGTAAAGCAACGTAAAACAACCTAAAGCAAGGCAAGCCAACGTAAAGCAACGTAAAGCAAAGCAAGGTAAAGCAACGTAAAGCAACGTAAAGAGACGTAAAGCAAGGAAAGGCAGCCGCAAGGCAAAGCAACTTAAAGCAACGTAAAGCAACGTAAAGCAAGGCAAGGCAAAGCAACGTAAAGCAACGTAAAGCAACGTAAAGAAAGGCAAAGTAAAGCAATGTAAAGCAATGTAAAGCAACGTAAAGCAAGGCAACGTAAAGCAACATAAAGCAAGGTGACGTAAAACAACGTAGCAACGTAAAGCAAGGCAACGTACAGCAACGTAAAGCAACGTAAAGCAACGTAAAGCAAGGCAAGGCAAGGCAACGTAAAGCAACGTAAAGCAACGTAAAGCAAGGCAACGTAAAGCAACGTAAAGCAACGTAATGCAACGTAAAGCAAGGGAAGGTAAAGCAACGTAAAGTAACGTAAAGCAAGGCAACGTAAAGCAACGTAAAGCAACGTAAAGCAACGTAAAGCAAGGGAAGGTAAAGCAACGTAAAGCAAGGCAAAGCAAAGCAAAGCAACGTACAGCAAACTAAAGCAAGGTAAAGCAACGTAAAGCAAGGCAAGGCAAAGCAACGTAAAGCAACGTAAAGCAACGTAAAGCAACGTAAAGCAAGGCAACGTAAAGCAACGTAAAGAAAAGCAACGTAAAGCAACCTAAAGAAAGGCAACGTAAAGCAAGGCAACGTAAAGCAACGTAAAACAACGTAAAGCAAGGCAAGGCAACGCAAAGCAACGTAAAGCAACGTAAAGCAAGGCAAGGCAAGGTAAAGCAACGTAAAGCAACGTAAAGCAAGGCAAGGCAAGGTAAAGGAATGTAAAGCAAGGTAAAGCAAGGCAAGGCAAGTTAAAAAAACGTAAAGCAACGTAAAGCAACGTAAAGCAAGGAAAGGCAAAGCAAGGCAAAGCAACTTAAAGTAACGTAAAGCAAGGCAAGGCTAAGCAACGTAAAGCAACGTAAAGCAACGTAAAGCAAGGCAAGGCAAAGCAACGTAAAGCAACGTAAAGCAACGTAAAGCAAGGCAAGGCAAAGCAACATAAAGAAACGTAAAGCAAGGCAAGGCAAGGCAAAGCAAGGCAAAGAAACGTAAATCTACGTAAAGCAAGGCAAAGTAAAGCAAGGCAAAGCAAGGCAAAGCAACGTAAAGCAACGTAAAGCAACATAAAGCAATGTAAAGCAAGGCAAGGCAAAGCAACGTAAAGCAACGTAAAGCAAGGCAACGTAAAGCAACGTAGCAACGTAAAGCAAGGCAACGTACAGCAACGTAAAGCAACGTAAAGCAACGTAAAGCAACGTAAAGAAAGGTATAGCAAGGGAAGGCAAAGCAACGTAAAGCAACGTAAAGCAACGTAAAGAAAGGCAACGTAAAGCAACGTAAAGCAACGTAAAGCAAGGCAACGTAAAGCAACGTAAAGCAACATAAAGCAACGTAAAGCAAGGCAACCTAAAGGAACGTAAAGCAACGTAAAGCAATGTAAAGCAAGACAATGCAAAGCAACGTAAAGCAACGTAAAGCAAGGCAACGTAAAGCAACGTAAAGCAAGGCAATGTAAAGCAAGGTACAGCAACGTAAAGCAACGTAAAGCAAGGCAAGTCAAGGTAAAGCAACGTAAAGCAACGTAAAACAACGTAAAGCAAGGCAAGGCAACGTAAAGCAACGTAAAGCAAGGCAAGGCAAGGTAAAGGAATGTAAAGCAAGGTAAAGCAAGGCAAGGCAAGGTAAAAAAACGTAAAGCAACGTAAAGCGACGTAAAGCAAAGCAAGGTAAAGCAACGTAAAGCAACGTAAAGAAACGTAAAGCAAGGAAGGCAAAGCAAGGCAAAGCAACTTAAAGTAACGTAAAGCAAGGCAAGGCAAAGCAACGTAAAGCAACGTAAAGCAACGTAAAGCAAGGCAAGGCAAAGCAACGTAAAGCAACGTAAAGCAACGTAAAGAAAGGCAACGTAAAGCAACGTAAAGCAACGTAAAGCAACGTAAAGCAAGGCAACGTAAAGCAACGTAGCTACGTGAAGCAAGGCAACGTACAGTAACATAAAGCAACGTAAAGCAACGTAAAGCAAGGCAAGGCAAAGCAACGTAAAGCAACGTAAAGAAACGAAATCAAGGCAAGACAAAGCAAGGCAAAGCAACGTAAAGCAACATAAAGCAAGGCAAGGCAAAGCAACGTAAAGCAACGTAAAGCAAGGCAAGGCAAGGCAACGTACAGCAATGTAAAGCAACGTAAAGCAACGTAAAGCAAGGCAACGTAAAGCAACGTAAACCAACGTAATGCAACGTTAATCAAGGGAAGGTAAAGAAACGTAAAGCAACGTAAAGCAGGGCAACGTAAAGCAACGTAAAGCAAGGCAACGTAAAGCAACGTAAAGCAACGTAATGCAACATAAAGCAAGGGAAGGTAAAGCAACGTAAAGCAACGTAAAGCAAGGCAACGTAAAGCAACGTAAAGCAAGGAAAGGCAAGGCAACGTAAAGCAACGTAAAGCAACGTAAAGCAAGGCAACGTAGAGCAACGTAAAGCAACGTAAAGGAAGGCAACGTAAAGCAACGTAAAGTAACGTAAAGCAAGGCAACGTCAAGCAACGTAAAGCAACGTAAAGCAAGGCAACGTAAAGCAACGTAAAGCAACGTAAAGCAACGTAAATTAAGGCAACGCAAAGCAACCTAAAGCAAGGCAAGGCAAAGCAACGTAAAGCAACGTAAAGCAACGTAAAGCAACATAAAGCAAAGCAACGTAAAGCAAGGCAACGTAAAGCAACGTAAAGCAACGTAAAGCAAGGCAACGTAAAGCAAGACAACGTAAAGCAACGTACAGCAACGTAAAGCAAGGCAACGTCAAGCAACGTAAAGCAACGTAAAGCAAGGCAACGTAAAGAAAGGCAACGTAAAGCAAGGCAACGTAAAGCAATGTATAGAAAGGGAAGGCAAGGCAACGTAAAGAAACGTAAAGCAACGTAAAGGAAAGCAAGGCAAAGGTACGTAAAGCAACGTAAAGAAACTAAAAGCAAGGCAAGGCAAAGCAAGGCAAAGCAACGTAAAGCAACGTAAAGAAAGGCAACGTAAAGCTACGTAAAGCAAGGCAACGTAAAGCAACGTAAAGCAACGTAAAGCAACGCAACGTTAAGGAACGTAAAGCAACGAAAAGCAATGTAAAGCAAGGCAAGGCAAAGCAACATAAAGCAACGTAAAGCAACGTAAAGCAAGGCAAGGCAACGTAAAGAAACGTATAGCAACGTAAAGCAACGTAAAGCAAGGCAAGGGAAGGTAAAGCAACGTAAAGCAACGTAAAACAACCTAAAGCATGGCAAGCCAACGTAAAGCAACGTAAAGCAAAGCAAGGTAAAGCAACGTAAAGCAACGTAAAGAGACGTAAAGCAAGGAAAGGCAGCGCAAGGCAAAGCAACTTAAAGCAACGTAAAGCAACGTAAAGCAACGTAAAGAAAGGCAAAGTAAAGCAATGTAAAGCAATGTAAAGCAACGTCAACGTAAAGCAAGGCAACGTAAAGCAACGTAAAGCAACGTAAAGCAAGGCGACATAAAACAACGTAGCAACGTAAAGCAAGGCAACGTACAGCAACGTAAAGCAACGTAAAGCAACGTAAAGCAAGGCAAGGCAAGGCAACGTAAAGCAACGTAAAGCAACGTAAAGCAAGGCAACGTAAAGCAACGTAAAGCAACGTAATGCAACGTAAAGCAAGGGAAGGTAAAGCAACGTAAAGTAACGTAAAGCAAGGCAACGTAAAGCAACGTAAAGCAACGTAATGCAACGTAAAGCAAGGGAAGGTAAAGCAACGTAAAGCAACGTAAAGCAAGGCAACGTAAAGCAACGTAAAGCAAGGAAAGGCAAAGCAACGTAAAGCAAGGCAACGTAAGGCAACGTAAAGCAACGTAAAGCAACGTAAAGCAAGGCAACGTAAAGCAACGTAAAGCAACGTAAAGAAAAGCAACGTAAAGCAACCTAAAGAAAGGCAACGTAAAGCAAGGCAACGTAAAGCAACGTAAAACAACGTAAAGCAAGGCAAGGCAAGGTAAAGGAATGTAAAGCAAGGTAAAGCAAGGCAAGGCAAGTTAAAAAAACATAAAGCAACGTAAAGCAAGGAAAGGCAAAGCAAGGCAAAGCAACTTAAAGTAACGTAAAGCAAGGCAAGGCAAAGCAACGTAAAGCAACGTAAAGCAACGTAAAGGAAGACAAGGCAAAGCAACGTAAAGCAACGTAAAGCAACGTAAAGCAAGGCAAGGCAAAGCAACATAAAGAAACGTAAAGCAAGGCAAGGCAAGGCAAACAAGGCAAAGAAACGTAAATCTACGTAAAGCAAGGCAATGTAAAGCAAGGCAAAGCAAGGCAAAGCAACGTAAAGCAACGTAAAGCAACATAAAGCAATGTAAAGCAAGGCAAGGCAAAGCAACGTAAAGCAACGTAAAGCAAGGCAAGGCAACGTAAAGCAACGTATAGCAACGTAAAGCAAGGCAAGGCAACGTAAAGCAACGTAAAGCAACGTAAAGCAACGTAAAGCAAGGCAAGGCAAGGTAAAGCAACATAAAGCAACGTAAAGCAACGTAAAGCAGGGTAAGGCAAGGTAAAGGAATGTAAAGCAAAGTAAAGCAACGTAAAGCAAGGCAAGGTAAGGTAAAAAAACTTAAAGCAACGTAAAGCAACGTACAGCAAGGCAAGGTAAAGCAACGTAATGCAACGTAAAGAAACGTAAGGCAAGGAAAGGCAAAGCAAGGCAAAGCAACTTAAAGAAACGTAAAGCAAGGCAAGGCAAAGCAACGTAAAGCAACGTAAAGCAACGTAAAGCAAGGCAAGGCAAAGCAACGTAAAGCAACGTAAAGCAACGTAAAGCAATGTAAAATAACGTAAAGCAACGTAAAGCAAGGCAACGTAAATCAAGGCAACGTAAAGCAACGTAAAGCAATGTAAAACAACATAAAGCAAGGCAACGTAAAGCAACGTAAAGCAACGTAAAGCAAGGCAACGTAAAGCAACGTAGCAACGTAAAGCAAGGCAACGTACAGCAACGTAAAGCAACGTAAAGCAACGTAAAGCAACGTAAAGAAACGTATAGCAAGGGAAGGCAAAGCAACGTAAAGCAACGTAAAGCAACGTAAAGAAAGGAAACGTAAAGCAATGTAAAGCAACGTAAAGCAAGGCAACGTAAAGCAACGTAAAGCAACATAAAGCAACGTAAAGCAAGGCAACCTAAAGGAACGTAAAGCAACGTAAAGCAATGTAAAGCAAGACAATGCAAAGCAACGTAAAGCAACGTAAAGCAAGGCAACGTAAAGCAACGTAAAGCAAGGCAATGTAAAGCAAGGTACAGCAACGTAAAGCAACGTAAAGCAAGGCAAGTCAAGGTAAAGCAACGTAAAGCAATGTAAAACAACGTAAAGCAAGGCAAGGCAACGTAAAGCAACGTAAAGTAAGGCAAGGCAAGGTAAAGCAACGTAAAGCAACGTAAAGCAAGGCAAGGCAAGGTAAAGGAATGTAAAGCAAGGTAAAGCAAGGCAAGGCACGGTAAAAAAACGTAAAGCAACGTAAAGCAACGTAAAGCAAAGCAAGGTAAAGCAACGTAAAGCAACGTAAAGAAACGTAAAGCAAGGAAGGCAAAGCAAGGCAAAGCAACTTAAGTAACGTAAAGCAAGGCAAGGCAAAGCAACGTAAAGCAACGTAAAGCAAGACAAGGCAAAGCAACGTAAAGCAACGTAAAGCATCGTAAAGAAAGGCAACGTAAAGCAACGTAAAGCAACGTAAAGCAAGGCAACGTAAAGCAACGTAGCTACGTAAAGCAAGGCAACGTACAGTAACATAAAGCAACGTAAAGCAACGTAAAGCAAGGCAAGGCAAAGCAACGTAAAGCAACGTAAGGAAACGAAATCAAGGCAAGACAAAGCAAGGCAAAGCAACGTAAAGCAACATAAAGCAAGGCAAGGCAAAGCAACGTAAAGCAACGTAAAGCAAGGCAAGGCAAGGCAACGTACAGCAATGTAAAGCAACGTAAAGCAACGTAAAGCAAGGCAACGTAAAGCAACGTAAAGCAACGTAATGCAACGTAAAGCAAGGGAAGGTAAAGAAACTTAAAGCAACGTAAAGCAAGGCAACGTAAAGCAACGTAAAGCAAGGCAACGTAAAGCAATGTAAAGCAACGTAATGCAACATAAAGCAAGGGAAGGTAAAGCAACGTAAAGCAACGTAAAGCAAGGCAACGTAAAGCAACGTAAAGCAAGGAAAGGCAAGGCAACGTAAAGCAACGTAAAGCAATGTAAAGCAAGGCAACGTAGAGCAACGTAAAGCAACGTAAAGGAAGGCAACGTAAAGCAACGTAAAGTAACGTAAAGCAAGGCAACGTAAAGCAACGTAAATTAAGGCAACTCAAAGCAACCTAAAGCAAGGCAATGCAAAGCAACGTAAAGCAACGTAAAGCAATGTAAAGCAACATAAAGCAAAGCAACGTAAAGCAAGGCAACGTAAAGCAACGTAAAGCAACGTAAAGCAACGTAAAGCAAGGCAACGTAAAGCAAGACAACGTAAAGCAACGTACAGCAACGTAAAGCAAGGCAACGTCAAGCAACGTAAAGCAACGTAAAGCAAGGCAACGTAAAGCAAGGCAACGTAAAGCAAGGCAACGAAAAGCAACGCAACATAAAGCAACGTAAAGCAACGTAAATCAAGGCCACGTAAAGCAAGGCAACGTAAAGCATCGTAAAGTAACGTAAAGCAACGTAAAGCAACGTAAAGCAAGGCAACGTAAAGCAAGGCAACGTAAAGCAACGTAAAGTAACGTAAAGCAAGGCAAGGCAAAGCAACGTAAAGCAACGTAAAGCAACGTAAAGCAAGGCAAGGCAAAGCAACATAAAGAAACGTAAAGCAAGGCAAGGCAAGGCAAAGCAAGGCAAAGAAACGTAAATCTACGTAAAGCAAGGCAATGTAAAGCAAGGCAAAGCAAGGAAAAGCAACGTAAAGCAACGTAAAGCAACATAAAGCAATGTAAAGCAAGGCAAGGCAAAGCAACGTAAAGCAACGTAAAGCAAGGCAAGGCAACGTAAAGCAACGTATAGCAACGTAAAGCAAGGCAAGGCAACGTAAAGCAACGTAAAGCAACGTAAAGCAACGTAAAGCAAGGCAAGGGAAGGTAAAGCAACGTAAAGCAACGTAAAGCAATGTAAAGCAAGGCAAGGCAAAGCAACGTAAAGCAACGTAAAGCAACGTAAAGCAAGGCAAGGCAACGTATAGAAACATATATCAATGTAAAGCAACGTAAAGCAAGGCAAGGCAAGGTAAAGCAACGTAAAGCAACGTAAAACAACGCAAAGCAAGGCAAGGCAACGTAAAGTAACGTAAAGCAACGTAAAGCAAGGCAAGGCAAGGTAAAAAAACTTAAAGCAACGTAAAGCAACGTACAGCAAGGCAAGGTAAAGCAACGTAATGCAACGTAAAGAAATGTAAAGCAAGGAAAGGCAAAGCAAGGCAAAGCAACTTAAAGCAACGTAAAGCAAGGCAAGGCAAAGCAACGTAAAGCAACGTAAGCAACGTAAAGCAAGGCAAGGCAAAGCAAAGTAAAGCAACGTAAAGCAACGTAAAGAAAGGCAATGTAAAGCAATGTAAAGTAACGTAAAGCAACGTAAAGCAAGGCAACGTAAATCAAGGCAACGTAAAGTAACGTAAAGCAATGTAAAGCAACGTAAAGCAAGGCAACGTAAAGCAACGTAAAGCAACGTAAAGCAACGTAAAGCAAGGCAACGTAAAGCAACGTAGCAACGTAAAGCAAGGCAACGTACAGCAACGTAAAGCAACGTAAAGCAACGTAAAGCAACGTAAAGCAACTTATAGCAAGGGAAGGCAAGGCAACGTAAAGCAACGTAAAGCAACGTAAAGAAAGGCAACGTAAAGCAACGTAAAGCAACGTAAAGCAAGGCAACGTAAAGCAACGTAAAGCAACGTAAAGCAAGGCAACGTAAAGCAAGACAACGTAAAGCAACGTACAGCAACGTAAAGCAAGGCAACGTCAAGCAACGTAAAGCAACGTAAAGCAAGGCAACGTAAAGAAAGGCAACGTAAAGCAAGGCAACGTAAAGCAACGCAACATAAAGCAACGTAAAGCAACGTAAATCAAGGCCACGTAAAGCAAGGCAACGTAAAGCAACGTAAAGTAACGTAAAGCAACGTAAAGCAACGTAAAGCAAGGCAACGTAAAGCAAGGCAACGTAAAGCAACGTAAAGTAACGTAAAGCAAGGCAACGTAAAGGAAGGAAACGTAAAGCAACGTAAAGCAATGTAAAGCAACGTAAAGCAACGTAAAACAACCTAAAGCAAGGCAAGCCAACGTAAAGCAACGTAAAGCAAAGCAAGGTAAAGCAACGTAAAGCAACGTAAAGAGACGTAAAGCAAGGAAAGGCAGCGCAAGGCAAAGCAACTTAAAGCAACGTAAAGCAACGTAAAGCAAGGCAAGGCAAAGCAACGTAAAGCAACGTAAAGCAACGTAAGGAAAGGCAAAGTAAAGCAATGTAAAGCAATGTAAAGCAACGTAAAGCAAGGCAACGTAAAGCAACGTAAAGCAACGTAAAGCAACGTAAAGCAATGCGACGTAAAGCAACGTAGCAACGTAAAGCAAGGCAACGTACAGCAAAGTAAAGCAACGTAAAGCAACGTAAAGCAAGGCAAGGCAAGGCAACGTAAAGCAACGTAAAGCAAGGAAACGTAAAGCAACGTAAAGCAACGTAATGCAACTTAAAGCAAGGGAAGGTAAAGCAACGTAAAGTAACGTAAAGCAAGGCAACGTAAAGCAACGTAAAGCAACGTAATGCAACGTAAAGCAAGGGAAGGTAAAGCAACGTAAAGCAACGTAAAGCAAGGCAACGTAAAGCAACGTAAAGCAAGGAAAGGCAAAGCAACGTAAAGCAAGGCCACGTAAGGCAACGTAAAGCAACGTAAAGCAACGTAAAGCAAGGCAACGTAAAGCAACGTAAAGCAACGTAAAGCAACGTAGAGCAACGTAAAGAAAAGCAACGTAAAGCAACCTAAAGAAAGGCAACGTAAAGCAAGGCAACGTAAAGCAACGTAAAACAACGTAAAGCAAGGCAAGGCAACGCAAAGCAACGTAAAGCAACGTAAAGCAAGGCAAGGCAAGGTAAAGCAACGTAAAGCAACGTAAAGCAAGGCAAGGCAAGGTAAAGGAATGTAAAGCAAGGTAAAGCAAGGCAAGGCAAGTTAAAAAAACGTAAAGCAACGTAAAGCAACGTAAAGCAAGGAAAGGCAAAGCAAGGCAAAGCAACTTAAAGTAACGTAAAGCAAGGCAAGGCAAAGCAACGTAAAGCAACGTAAAGCAACGTAAAGCAAGGCAAGGCAAAGCAACGTAAATCAACGTAAAGCAAGGCAAGGCAAAGCAACATAAAGAAACGTAAAGCAAGGCAAGGCAAAACAAGGCAAAGAAACGTAAATCTAAGTAAAGCAAGGCAATGTAAAGCAAGGCAAAGCAAGGCAAAGCAACGTAAAGCAACGTATAGCAACGTAAAGCAAGGCAAGGCAACGTAAAGCAACGTAAAGGAACGTAAAGCAACGTAAAGCAAGGCAAGGCAAGGTAAAGCAACGTAAAGCAACGTAAAGCAATGTAAAGCAAGGCAAGGCAAAGCAACGTAAAGCAACGTAAAGCAACGTAAATCAAGGCAAGGCAACGTAAAGAAACATATAGCAATGTAAAGCAACGTAAAGCAAGGCAAGGCAAGGTAAAGCAACGTAAAGCAACGTAAAACAACGTAAAGCAAGGCAAGGCAACGTAAAGCAACGTAAAGCAGGGCAAGGCAAGGTAAAGGAATGTAAAGCAACGTAAAGCAACGTAAAGCAACGTAAAGAAAGGCAAAGTAAAGCAATGTAAAGCAATGTAAAGCAACGTAAAGCAAGGCAACGTAAAGCAACGTAAAGCAACGTAAAGCAACGCGACGTAAAGCAACGTATCAAAGTAAAGCAAGGCAACGTACAGCAACGTAAAGCAACGTAAAGCAACGTAAAGCAAGGCAAGGCAAGGCAACGTAAAGCAACGTAAAGCAAAGTGAAGCAAGGCAAGGCAACGTAAAGCTACGTAAAGCAACGTAAGGCAAGGCAAAGCAACGTAAAGAAACGTAAAGCAAGGCAAGGCAACGTAAAGCAACGTAAAGCAACGTAATGCAAGGCAAAGCAACGTAAAGCAACGTAAAGTAAGGCAACGTAAATCAACGCAATGTAAAGCAACATAAAGCAACGTAAAGCAAGGCAACGTAAAGCAACGTAAAGCAAGGCAACGTAAAGCAAGGCAACGTAATGTAACATAAAGCAAGGCAACGTAAAGCAACGTCAAGCAAGGCAATGTAAAGCAACGTAAAGGAAGGCAACGTAAAGCAACGTAAACCAAGGCAACGTAAAGCAACGTAAAGCAAGGCAAGTCAAAGCAATGTTAAGCAACGTAAAGCAACGTAAAGCAAGGCAAGGCAAAGCAACGTAAAGCAGCGTAAAGCAACGTAAAGCAAGGCAAGGCAAGGTAAAGCAGCGTAAAGCAACGTAAAGCAACGTAAAGCAACGTAAAGCAAGGCAAGGCAACGTTAAGCAACGTAAAGCAACGTAAAGCAAGGAAAGGCAACGTAAAGCAACGTAAAGCAACGTAAGGCAAGACAAAGCAACGTAAAGCAACGTAAAGCAAGGCAAGGCAAGGTAAAGCAACGTAAAGCAACGTAAAACAACGTAAAGCAAGGCAAGGCAACGTAAAGCAGCGTAAAGCAACGTAAAGCAGGGCAAGGCAAGGTAAAGGAATGTAAAGCAACGTAAAGCAACGTAAAGCAACGTAAAGAAAGGCAAAGTAAAGCAATGTAAAGCAATGTAAAGCAACGTAAAGCAAGGCAACGTAAAGCAACGTAAAGCAACGTAAAGCAACGCGACGTAAAGCAACGTATCAAAGTAAAGCAAGGCAACGTACAGCAACGTAAAGGAACGTAAAGCAACGTAAAGCAAGGCAAGGCAAGGCAACGTAAAGCAACGTAAAGCAAAGTGAAGCAACGTAAAGCAAGGCAAGGCAACGTAAAGCTACGTAAAGCAACGTAAGGCAAGGCAAAGCAACGTAAAGCAACGTAAGGCAAGGCAAAGCAACGTAAAGAAACGTAAAGCAAGGCAAGGCAACGTAAAGCAACGTAAAGCAACGTAATGCAAGGCAAAGCAACGTAAAGCAACGTAAAGTAAGGCAACGTAAATCAACGCAATGTAAAGCAACATAAAGCAACGTAAAGCAAGGCAACGTAAAGCAACGTAAAGCAAGGCAATGTAAAGCAAGGCAACGTAATGCAACATAAAGCAAGGCAACGTAAAGCAACTTCAAGCAAGGCAACGTAAAGCAACGTAAACCAAGGCAACGTAAAGCAACGTAAAGCAAGGCAAGTCAAAGCAATGTTAAGCAACGTAAAGCAACGTAAAGCAAGGCAAGGCAAAGCAACGTAAAGCAGCGTAAAGCAACGTAAAGCAAGGCAAGGCAAGGTAAAGCAGCGTAAAGCAACGTAAAGCAACGTAAAGCAAGGCAAGGCAACGTTAAGCAACGTAAAGCAACGTAAAGCAAGGAAAGGCAACGTAAAGCAACGTACAACACCGTAAAGCAACATAAAGCAAGGCAAGGCAACGTAAAGCAACGTAAAGCAACGTAAGGCAAGACAAAGCAACGTAAAGCAACGTAAAGCAAGGCAAGGCAACGTAAAGCAACGTAAAGCAACGTAAGGCAAGGGAAAGCAACGTAAAGCAACGTAAAGCAAGGCAAGACGAGGTAAAGCAACGTAAAGCAAGGTAAAGCAAGGTAAGGCAAGGCAAGGCAAGGTAAAGCAAGGCAACGTAAAGCAACGTATGCAAGGCAAGGCAACGTAAGGCAAGGCAACGTAAAGCTACGTAAATCAAGGCAAGGCAACGTAAAGCAAGGCAACGTAAAGCAAGGCAAGGCAAGGTAAAGCAAGGCAACGTAAAGCAACGTAAAGCAAGGCAAGGCAACGTAAAACAAAGCAACGTAAAGCAACGTAAGGCAAGGCAAGGAAACGTAAAGCAAGGCAACGTAAAGCAACGTAAAGCAAGGCAAGGCAAGGCAACGTAAAGCAAGGCAACGTAAATCAACGTAAAGCAACGTAAAGCAAGGCAAGGCAACATTAAGCAAGGAAACGTAAAGCAACGTAAAGGAAGGCAAGGCAACGTAAAGCAACGTAAAGCAAGGCAGAGCAACGTAAAGCAACGTAAAGCAACGTAAAGCAAGGCAAAGCAAGGTAAAGCAACGTAAAGCAACGTAAAGCAAGGCAAGGCAAGGCAATGTAACGTAAAGCAACGTTAAGCAAGGCAAGGCAAGGAAAAGCAACGTAAAGCAACGTAAAGCAAGGCAAGGCAAGGTAAAGCAACAAAGCAACGTAAAGCAACGTAAAGCAAGGCAAGGCAAGGTAAAGCAATGTAAAGTAACGTAAAGCAACGTAAAGCAAGGCAAGGCGTCTTAAAGAAACCTAAAGCAAGGCAAGGCAAGGTAAAGCAAATTAAAGCAACGTAAAGCAAGTGAAGGCAACGAAAAGCAACGTAAAGCAACGTAAAGCAAGGCAAGGCAAGGTAAAGCAACGTAAAGCAACGTAAATCAACGTAAAGCAAGGCAAGGCAAGGCAAGGCAAGGTAAAGCAAGGTAAAGCAACGTAAAGCAACGTAAAGAAAGGCAAGGCAAGGTAAAGCAACGTAAAGCAACGTAAAGCAAGGCAAGGCAAGGTAAAGCACCGTAAAGCAACGTAAAGCAATGCAAGGCAAGGTAAAGAAACGTAAAGCAACGTAAAGCAACGTAAAGCAAGGCAAGGCAACGTTAAGCAACGTAAAGCAACGTAAAGCAAGGCAAGGCAAGGTAAAGCAACGCAAAGCAACGTAAAGCAAGGCAAGGCAACGTAAAGCAACGCAAAGCAACGTAAAGCAATGTAAGGCAAGGCAATGCAAGGCAAGTCAACGTAAAGCAACGTAAAGCCACGTAAAGCAAGGCAACGTAAAGCAACGTAAATCAACGTAAAGCAAAGCAACGTAAAGCAACGTAAAGCAACGTAAAGCAAGTAAAGGTAAATCAACGTAAAGCAACGTAAAGCAAGGCAACGTAAAGCAACGTAAAGCAATGCAACGTAAAGCAACGTAAAGCAACGTAAAGCAAGTCAAGGCAAGGCAAAGCAATGTAAAGCAACGTAAAGTAACGTAAAGCAAGGCAACGTAAAGCAACATAAAGCAACGTAAAGCAACGTAATCAAGGCAAGGCAAAGCAAGGAAAAGCAAGGCAAAGCAACGTAAAGCAACCTAAAGCAAGGTAAAACATCGTAAAGCAAGGCAAGGCAAAGCAACGTAAAGCAACGTAAAGCAAGGCAACTTAAAGCAAGGCAAAGCAAGGCAAAGCAACGTAAAGTAACATAAAGCAACGTAAAGCAGCGTAAAGCAAGGCAAGGCAATGAAATGTAAAGCAATGTAAAGCAACGTAAAGCAAGGCAAGGCAAGGTAAAGCAACGTAAAGCAACGTAAAGCAACGTAAAGAAAGGCAAGGAAAGGTAAAGCAACGTAAAGCAACGTAAATCAACGTAGAGCAAGGCAAGGCAAGATAAAGCAATGTAAAGCAACCTAAAGCAACATAAAACAATGCAAGGCAAGTTAAAGCAACGTAAAGCAACGTAAAGCAACGTAGAGCAAGGCAAGGCAAGGTAAAGCAATGTAAAGCAACCTAAAGCAACGTAAAGCAAGGCAAGGCAAGGTAAAGCAAGGTAAAGCAACGTAAAGCAAAGCACGGCAAGGCAAAGCAGCGTAAAGCAACGTAAAGCAACGTAAAGCAAAGTAAAGCAAGGCAAGGCAAAGCAAGGCAAAGCAAGGCAAAGCAACATAAAGCAACGTAAAGCAAGGTAAAGCAACGTAAAGCAACGTAAAGCAAGGTAAAGCAAGACAAGTCAAAGCAATGTTAAGCAACGTAAAGCAACGTAAAGCAAGGCAAGGCAAAGCAACGTAAAGCAGCGTAAAGCAACGTAAAGCAAGGCAAGGCAAGGTAAAGCAGCGTAAAGCAACGTAAAGCAACGTAAAGCAACGTAAAGCAAGGCAAGTCAACGTTAAGCAACGTAAAGCAACGTAAAGCAAGGCAAGGCAACGTAAAGCAACGTACAAAAACGTAAACCAACATAAAGCAAGGAAAGGCAACGTAAAGCAACATAAAGCAACGTAAGGAAAGACAAAGCAACGTAAAGCAACGTAAAGCAAGGCAAGGCAATGTAAAGCAACGTAAAGCAACGTAATGCAAGGCAACGTAATGCAACGCAACGTAAAGCAACGCAACATAAAGCAACGTAAAGCAACGTAAAGCAAGGCAACATAAAGCAAGGCAACGTAAAGCAAGGCAACTTAAAGCAACATAAAGCAACGTAAAGCAAGGCAACGTAAAGCAACACAACGTAAAGCAAGGCAACGTAAAGCAACGTAAAGCAAGGCAACGTAAAGCAACGTAAAGCAACGTTAAGCAAGGCAAGGTAAAGCAACGTAAAGGAAGGCAACGTAAACCAACGTAAACCAAGGCAACGTAAAGCAACGTAAAGCAACGTCAAGCAAGGCAACGTAAAGCAACGTAAAGCAAGGCAATGTAAAGCAACGTAAACCAAGGCAACATCAAGCAACGTAAAGCAAGGCAACGTAAAGCAAGGCAACGTAAAGCAACGTAAAGCAAGGCAAGGCAACGTAAAGCAAGGCAACGTAATGCAACGTAAAGCAAGGCAAGGCAACGTAAAGCAAGGAAACGTAAACCAACGTAAAGCAAGGCAAGTCAAGGCAATGTAAAGCAAGGCAACGTAAATCAACGTAAAGCAACTTAAAGAAAGGCAAGGCAACGTAAAGCAAGGCAACGTAAAACAACGTAAAGCAAGGCAACGCAACGTAAAGCAAGGCAACATAAAGCAACGTAAAGCAAGGCAAGGCAACGTAAAGCAACGTAAAGCAAGGCAGAGCAACGTAAAACAACGTAAAGCAACGTAAAACAAGGCAAGGCAACGTAAAGCGACGTAAAGCAATGCAGAGCAACGTAAAGTAAAGTAAAGCAACGTAAAGCAAGGCAAGGCAAGGCAAAGCAATATAAAGCAACGTAAAGCAACGTAAAGCAAGGCAAGGCAAGGCAAAGCAACGTAAAGCAAGGTAAAGCAAGGCAAGGCAAGGTAAAGCAACGTAAAGCAACGTAAAGAAAGGCAAGGCAAGGTAAAGCAATGTAAAGCAACGTAAAGCAACGTAAAGCAAGGCAAGGCAAGGTAAATCTACATAAAGCGACGCAAAGCAACGTAAAGCAAGGCAAGGCAAGGCACGGCAACGTAAAGCAACGTAAAGCAACGTAAAGCAAGGCAAGGCAAGGTAAAGCAACGTAAAGCAACGTAAAGCAAGGCAAGGCAAGGTAAAGCAAGGTAAAGAAACGTAAAGCAACGTAAAGCAAGGCAAGGCAAGGTAAAGCAACGTAAAGCAACTTAAAGCAACGTAAAGCAAGGCAAGGCAACGTAAAGCAACGTAAAGCAAGGCAAGGCAAGGTAAGGTAACATAAAGCAACGTAAACCAACGTAAAGCAAGGGAAGGCAACGTAAAGCAACGTAAAGCAAGGCAAGGCAAGGTAAAGCAACGTAAAGCAACATAAAGCAACGTAAAGCAATGCAAAGCAAGGTAAAGCAACGTAAAGCAACGTAAAGCAATGTAAATCAAGGTAAGGCAAGGCAAGGCAAGGCAAAGCAACGTAAAGCAATGTATAGCAACGTAAAGCAAGGCAACGTAAAGCAACGTAAAGCAACGTAAAACAACGTAAAGCAAGGCAACGTAAAGCAATGTAAAGCAACGTAAAGCAAGGCAACGTAAAGAAACGTAAAGCAATGTAACGTAAAGCAACGCAACGTAAAGCAACATAAAGCAACGTAAAGCAAGGCAACGTAAAGCAAGGCAAAGCAACGTAAAGCAACGTAAAGCAACGTAAAGCAAGGCAAAGTAAAGCAACATAAATCAACATAAAGCAACGTAAAGCAATGTAAAGCAACGTCAAACAAGGCAACGTAAAGCAACGTAAAGGAAGGCAACGTAAAGCAACGTAAAGCAAGGCAACGTAAAGCAACATAAAGCAAGGCAACGTAAAGCAACGTAAAGCAAGGCAAAACAACGTAAAGCAAGGCAATGTAAAGCAACGTAAAGCAAGTCAAGGCAACGTAAATCAAGGCAACGTAAAGCAACGTAAAGAAAGGCAAGGCAACGTAAAGCAAGGCAACGTAAAGCAACGTAAAGCAAGGCAAAGCAACGTAAAGCAAGGAAACGTAAACCAACGTAAAGCAAGGCAATTCAAGGCAACGTAAAGCAAGGAAATGTAAATCAACGTAAACCAACGTAAAGCAAGGCAAGGCAACGTAAAGCAAGGCAACGTAAAGCAAGGCATGGCAACGTAAAACAACGTAAATCAAGGCAACGCAACGTAAAGCAAGGCAACGTAAAGCAACGTAAAGCAAGGCAAGGCAATGTAAAGCAACGTAAAGCATGGCACAGCAACGTAAAGCAACGCAAAGCAACGTAAAACAAGGCTTGGCAACGTAAAGCAACGTAAAGCAAGGCAGAGCAACGTAAAGTAACGTAAAGCAACGTAAAGCAACGCAAGGCAAGGTAAAGCAACGTAAAGCAACGTAAATCAAGGCAACGTAAAGCAAGGCAACGTAAAGCAACGTAAAGCAAGGCAACATAAAGCAACGTAAAGCAAGGCAAGGCAACGTAAAGCAAGGCAACGTAAAGCAACGTAAAGCAAGGCAAGGCAACGTAAAGCAAGGCAACGTAAAGCTATGTAAAGCAAGGCAAGGCAACGTAAAGCAAGGCAACGTAAAGCAAGGCAAGGCAACGTAAGGCATCGTAAAGCAAGGCAACGTAAAGTAACGTAAAGCAACGTAAAGCAAGGCAAGGAAACGTAAAGCAAGGCAACGTAAAGCAAGGCAAGGCAACGTAAGGCAACGAAAAGCAAGGCAACGTAAAGCAACGTAAAGCAACGTAAAGCAAGGCAAGGCAACGTAAAGCAAGGCAACGTAAAGCAACGTAAGGCAACGTAAAGCAAGGCAACGTAAAGCAACGTAAAGCAAGGCAAGGCAACGTAAAGCAACGTAAAGCAAGGCAGAGCAACGTAAATCAATGTAAAGCAACGTAAAGCAAGGCAAGGCAACGTAAAGCAACGAAACGCAAGTCAGAGCAACGTAAAGCAATGTAAAGCAAAGTAAAGCAAGGCAAGGCAAGGTATAGCAACGTAAAGCAACGTAAAGCAAGGCAAGGCAAGGCAAAGCAACGTAAAGCAAAGTAAAGCAAGGTAAAGCAACATAAAGCAACGTAAAGCAACGTAAAGCAAGGCAAGGCAAGGTAAAGCAACATAAAGCAACGTAAAGCAACGTAAAGCAAGGCAAGGCAAGGTAAAGCAACGTAAAGCAACGTAAAGCAACATAAAGCAAGGCAAGGCAAGGTAAAGAAACGTAAAGCAACGTAAAGCAACGTAAAGCAAGGCAAGGCAAGGTAAAGCAACGTAAAGCAACGTAAAGCAACGTAAAGTAAGGCAAGGCAAGGTAAAGCAACTTAAAGCAACGTAAAGCAACGCAACGTAAAGCAACGTAAGGAAGGCAACGAAAAGCTGGGCAACTTAAATCAACATAAAGCAACGTAAAGCAAGGCGACGTAAAGCAACGTAAAGCAAGGCAACCTAAAGCAAGGTGACGTAAAGAACTTAAACAAAGGCAACGTACAGCAACGTAAAGCAACGTCAAGGAAGGCAACGTAAAGCAACGTAAAGCAAGGCAACGTAAAGCAACGTTAACCAAGGCAACGTAAAGCAACGTAAAGCAAGGCAACGTAAAGCAACGTAAAGCAACTTCAAGCAAGGCAACATAAAGCAACGGAAAGCAAGGCAACGTAAAGCAACGTAAAGCAAGGCAACGTCAAGCAACGTAAAGCAAGGCAACGTCAAGCAACGTAAAGAAAGGCAACGTAAAGCAAGGCAACGTAAAGCAACGTAAAGCAACGTATAGCCACGTAAAGCAAGGCAAGGCAAGGCAACGTAAAGCAAAGTACAACAACGTAAAGCAACGTAAAGCAAGGCAAGGCAACGTAAAGCAATGTAAAGCAACGTAAGGCAAGGCAAAGCAACGTAAAGAAACGTAAAGCAAGGCAAGGCAACGTAAGGCAAGGCAAAGCAACGTAAGGCAAGGCAAAGCAACGTAAAGCAACGTAAAGCAACGCAACGTAAAGCAACGCAACGTAAAGCAACGCAACATGAAGCAACGTAAATCAACGTAAAATAAGGCAACGTAAAGCAACATAAAGCAACGTAAATCAAGGCAACGTAAAGCAACGTAAAGCAAGGCAACGTAAAGCAAGGCAACGTAAAGCAACATAAAGCAAGGCAACGTAAAGCAACGTAAAGCAAGGCAACGTAAAGCAACATAAAGCAAGGCAACGTAAACCAACGTAAACCAAGGCAACGTAAAGCAACGTAAAGCAACGTCAAGCAAGGCAACGTAAGGCAACGTAAAGCAAGGCAATGTAAAGCAACGTAAACCAAGGCAACATCAAGCAACGTAAAGCAAGGCAACGTAAAGCAAGGCAACGTAAAGCAACGTAAAGCAAGGCAAGGCAACGTAAAGCAAGGCAACGTAATGCAACGTAAAGCAAGGCAAGGCAACGTAAAGCAAGGAAACGTAAACCAACGTAAAGCAAGGCAAGTCAAGGCAATGTAAAGCAAGGCAACGTAAATCAACGTAAAGCAACGTAAAGAAAGGCAAGGCAACGTAAAGCAAGGCAACGTAAAACAACGTAAAGCAAGGCAACGCAACGTAAAGCAAGGCAACATAAAGCAACGTAAAGCAAGGCAAGGCAACGTAAAGCAACGTAAAGCAAGGCAAGGCAACGTAAAGCAACGTAAAGCAAGGCAGAGCAACGTAAAACAAGGTAAAGCAACGCAAAACAAGGCAAGGCAACGTAAAGCGACGTAAAGCAATGCAGAGCAACGTAAAGTAAAGTAAAGCAACGTAAAGCAAGGCAAGGCAAGGCAAAGCAATATAAAGCAACGTAAAGCAACGTAAAGCAAGGCAAGGCAAGGCAAAGCAACGTAAAGCAAGGTAAAGCAAGGCAAGGCAAGGTAAAGCAACGTAAAGCAACGTAAAGAAAGGCAAGGCAAGGTAAAGCAATGTAAAGCAACGTAAAGCAACGTAAAGCAAGGCAAGGCAAGGTAAATCTACATAAAGCAACGCAAAGCAACGTAAAGCAAGGCAAGGCAAGACACGGCAACGTAAAGCAACGTAAAGCAACGTAAAGCAAGGCAAGGCAAGGTAAAGCAACGTAAAGCAACGTAAAGCAAGGCAAGGCAAGGTAAAGCAAGGTAAAGCAACGTAAAGCAACGTAAAGCAAGGCAAGGCAAGGTAAAGCAACGTAAAGCAACTTAAAGCAACGTAAAGCAAGGCAAGGCAACGTAAAGCAACGTAAAGCAAGGCAAGGCAAGGTAAAGAGCATAAAGCAACGTAAAGCAACGTAAAGCAACGTAAAGCAAGGCAAGGCAAGGTAAGGTAACATAAAGCAACGTAAACCAACGTAAAGCAAGGGAAGGCAACGTAAAGCAACGTAAAGCAAGGCAAGGCAAGGTAAAGCAACGTAAAGCAACATAAAGCAACGTAAAGCAATGCAAAGCAAGGTAAAGCAACGTAAAGCAACGTAAAGCAATGTAAATCAAGGTAAGGCAAGGCAAGGCAAGGCAAAGCAACGTAAAGCAACGTAAAGCAACGTAAAGCAAGGCAACGTAAAGCAACGTAAAGCAACGTAAAACAACGTAAAGCAAGGCAACGTAAAGCAATGTAAAGCAACGTAAAGCAAGGCAACGTAGAGAAACGTAAAGCAATTTAACGTAAAGCAACGCAACGTAAAGCAACATAAAGCAACGTAAAGCAAGGCAATGTAAAGCAAGGCAAAGCAACGTAAAGCAACGTAAAGCAACGTAAAGCAAGGCAAAGTAAAGCAACATAAATCAACATAAAGCAACGTAAAGCAATGTAAAGCAACGTCAAACAAGGCAACGTAAAGCAACGTAAAGGAAGGCAACGTAAAGCAACGTAAAGCAAGGCAACGTAAAGCAACATAAAGCAAGGCAACGTAAAGCAACGTAAAGCAAGGCAAAACAACGTAAAGCAAGGCAATGTAAAGCAACGTAAAGCAAGTCAAGGCAACGTAAAGCAAGGCAACGTAAAGCTACGTAAATCAAGGCAAGGCAATGTAAATCAAGGCAACGTAAAGCAACGTAAAGAAAGGCAAGGCAACGTAAAGCAAGGCAACGTAAAGCAACGTAAAGCAAGGCAAAGCAACGTAAAGCAAGGAAACGTAAACCAACGTAAAGCAAGGCAATGCAAGGCAACGTAAAGCAAGGCAATGTAAATCAACGTAAAGCAACGTAAAGCAAGGCAAGGCAACGTAAAGCAAGGCAACGTAAAGCAAGGCAAGGCAACGTAAAACAACGTAAAGCAAGGCAACGCAACGTAAAGCAAGGCAACCTAAAGCAACGTAAAGCAAGGCAAGGCACCGTAAAGCAACGTAAAGCATGGCACAGCAACGTAAAGCAACGCAAAGCAACGTAAAACAAGGCTAGGCAACGTAAAGCAACGTAAAGCAAGGCAGAGCAACGTAAAGTAACGTAAAGCAACGTAAAGCAAGGCAAGGCAAGGTAAAGCAACGTAAAGCAACGTAAAGCAAGGCAACGTAAAGCAAGGCAACGTAAAGCAACGTAAAGCAAGGCAACATAAAGCAACGTAAAGCAAGGCAAGGCAACGTAAAGCAAGGCAACGTAAAGCAACGTAAAGCAAGGCAAGGCAACGTAAAGCAAGGCAACGTAAAGCTATGTAAAGCAAGGCAAGGCAACGTAAAGCAAGGCAACGTAAAGCAAGGCAAGGCAACGTAAGGCATCGTAAAGCAAGGCAACGTAAAGTAACGTAAAGCAACGTAAAGCAAGGCAAGGAAACGTAAAGCAAGGCAACGTAAAGCAAGGCAAGGCAACGTAAGGCAACGAAAAGCAAGGCAACGTAAAGCAATGTAAAGCAACGTAAAGCAAGGCAACGTAGAGAAACGTAAAGCAATTTAACGTAAAGCAACGCAACGTAAAGCAACATAAAGCAACGTAAAGCAAGGCAATGTAAAGCAAGGCAAAGCAACGTAAAGCAACGTAAAGCAACGTAAAGCAAGGCAAAGTAAAGCAACATAAATCAACATAAAGCAACGTAAAGCAATGTAAAGCAACGTCAAACAAGGCAACGTAAAGCAACGTAAAGGAAGGCAACGTAAAGCAACGTAAAGCAAGGCAACGTAAAGCAACATAAAGCAAGGCAACGTAAAGCAACGTAAAGCAAGGCAAAACAACGTAAAGCAAGGCAATGTAAAGCAACGTAAAGCAAGTCAAGGCAACGTAAAGCAAGGCAACGTAAAGCTACGTAAATCAAGGCAAGGCAATGTAAATCAAGGCAACGTAAAGCAACGTAAAGAAAGGCAAGGCAACGTAAAGCAAGGCAACGTAAAGCAACGTAAAGCAAGGCAAAGCAACGTAAAGCAAGGAAACGTAAACCAACGTAAAGCAAGGCAATGCAAGGCAACGTAAAGCAAGGCAATGTAAATCAACGTAAAGCAACGTAAAGCAAGGCAAGGCAACGTAAAGCAAGGCAACGTAAAGCAAGGCAAGGCAA
Source organism: Phaenicophaeus curvirostris (assembly GCF_032191515.1). Taxonomy (NCBI): domain Eukaryota; kingdom Metazoa; phylum Chordata; class Aves; order Cuculiformes; family Cuculidae; genus Phaenicophaeus; species Phaenicophaeus curvirostris. The sequence goes on along the minus strand of NW_027206997.1, from coordinate 44,009 downwards.
CGTAAAACAACGTAAAGCAAGGCAACGCAACGTAAAGCAAGGCAACGTAAAGCAACGTAAAGCAAGGCAAGGCACCGTAAAGCAACGTAAAGCATGGCACAGCAACGTAAAGCAACGCAAAGCAACGTAAAACAAGGCTAGGCAACGTAAAGCAACGTAAAGCAAGGCAGAGCAACGTAAAGTAACGTAAAGCAACGTAAAGCAAGGCAAGGCAAGGTAAAGCAACGTAAAGCAACGTAAAGCAAGGCAACGTAAAGCAAGGCAACGTAAAGCAACGTAAAGCAAGGCAACATAAAGCAACGTAAAGCAAGGCAAGGCAACGTAAAGCAAGGCAACGTAAAGCAACGTAAAGCAAGGCAAGGCAACGTAAAGCAAGGCAACGTAAAGCTATGTAAAGCAAGGCAAGGCAACGTAAAGCAAGGCAACGTAAAGCAAGGCAAGGCAACGTAAGGCATCGTAAAGCAAGGCAACGTAAAGTAACGTAAAGCAACGTAAAGCAAGGCAAGGAAACGTAAAGCAAGGCAACGTAAAGCAAGGCAAGGCAACGTAAGGCAACGAAAAGCAAGGCAACGTAAAGCAACGTAAAGCAACGTAAAGCAAGGCAAGGCAACGTAAAGCAAGGCAACGTAAAGCAACGTAAGGCAACGTAAAGCAAGGCAACGTAAAGCAAAGTAAAGCAAGGCAAGGCAACGTAAAGCAACGTAAAGCAAGGCAGAGCAACGTAAATCAATGTAAAGCAACGTAAAGCAAGGCAAGGCAACGTAAAGCAACGAAACGCAAGGCAGAGCAACGTAAAGCAATGTAAAGCAAAGTAAAGCAAGGCAAGGCAAGGTATAGCAACGTAAAGCAACGTAAAGCAAGGCAAGGCAAGGCAAAGCAACGTAAAGCAAAGTAAAGCAAGGGAAAGCAACATAAAGCAACGTAAAGCAACGTAAAGCAAGGCAAGGCAAGGTAAAGAAACATAAAGCAAAGTAAAGCAACGTAAAGCAAGGCAAGGCAAGGTAAAGCAACGTAAAGCAACGTAAAGCAACATAAAGCAAGGCAAGGCAAGGTAAAGCAACGTAAAGCAACGTAAAGCAACGTAAAGTAAGGCAAGGCAAGGTAAAGCAACTTAAAGCAACGTAAAGCAACGCAACGTAAAGCAACGTAAAGAAAGGCAACGAAAAGCAGGGCAACTTAAATCAACATAAAGCAACGTAAAGCAAGGCGAAGTAAAGCAACGTAAAGCAAGACAACCTAAAGCAAGGTGACGTAAAGCAACTTAAACAAAGGCAACGTACAGCAACGTAAAGCAACGTCAAGGAAGGCAACGTAAAGCAACGTAAAGCAAGGCAACGTAAAGCAACATTAACCAAGGCAACGTAAAGCAACGTAAAGCAAGGCAACGTAAAGCAACGTAAAGCAACGTCAAGCAAGGCAACATAAAGCAACGGAAAGCAAGGCAACGTAAAGCAACGTAAAGCAAGGCAACGTCAAGCAACGTAAAGCAAGGCAACGTCAAGCAACGTAAAGAAAGGCAACGTAAAGCAAGGCAACGTAAAGCAACGTAAAGCAACGTAAAGCAACGTAAAGCAAGGCAAGGCAAGGCAACGTAAAGCAAAGTACAACAACGTAAAGCAACGTAAAGCAAGGCAAGGCAACGTAAAGCAATGTAAAGCAACGTAAGGCAAGGCAAAGCAACGTAAAGAAACGTAAAGCAAGGCAAGGCAACGTAAGGCAAGGCAAAGCAACGTAAGGCAAGGCAAAGCAACGTAAAGCAACGTAAAGCAAGGCAACGTAAAGCAACGCAACGTAAAGCAACGCAACATGAAGCAACGTAAAGCAACGTAAAGCAAGGCAACGTAAAGCAACATAAAGCAACGTAAATCAAGGCAACGTAAATCAACGTAAAGCAAGGCAACGTAAAGCAAGGCAACGTAAAGCAACATAAAGCAAGGCAACGTAAAGCAACGTCAAACAAGGCAACGTAAAGCAACGTAAAGGAAGGCAACGTAAAGCAATGTCAAGCAAGGCAAAGTAAAGCAACGTAAAGCAAGGCAACGTAAAGCAACGTAAACCAAGGCAACATCAAGCAACGTAAATCAAGGCAACGTAAAGCAAGGCAACGTAAAGCAACGTAAAGCAAAGCAACGTAAAGCAACGTAAAACAAGGCAAGGCAACGTAAAGCAAGGCAATGTAAAGCAACGTAAAGTAAGGCAAGGCAAGGTAAGGCAACATAAAGCAACGTAAACCAACGTAAAGCAAGGGAAGGCAACGTAAAGCAACGTAAAGCAAGGCAAGGCAAGGTAAAGCAACGTAAAGCAACATAAAGCAACGTAAAGCAATGCAAAGCAAGGTAAAGCAACGTAAAGCAACGTAAAGCAATGTAAATCAAGGTAAGGCAAGGCAAGGCAAGGCAAAGCAACGTAAAGCAACGTAAAGCAACGTAAAGCAAGGCAACGTAAAGCAACGTAAAGCAACGTAAAACAACGTAAAGCAAGGCAACGTAAAGCAATGTAAAGCAACGTAAAGCAAGGCAACGTAGAGAAACGTAAAGCAATTTAACGTAAAGCAACGCAACGTAAAGCAACATAAAGCAACGTAAAGCAAGGCAATGTAAAGCAAGGCAAAGCAACGTAAAGCAACGTAAAGCAACGTAAAGCAAGGCAAAGTAAAGCAACATAAATCAACATAAAGCAACGTAAAGCAATGTAAAGCAACGTCAAACAAGGCAACGTAAAGCAACGTAAAGGAAGGCAACGTAAAGCAACGTAAAGCAAGGCAACGTAAAGCAACATAAAGCAAGGCAACGTAAAGCAACGTAAAGCAAGGCAAAACAACGTAAAGCAAGGCAATGTAAAGCAACGTAAAGCAAGTCAAGGCAACGTAAAGCAAGGCAACGTAAAGCTACGTAAATCAAGGCAAGGCAATGTAAATCAAGGCAACGTAAAGCAACGTAAAGAAAGGCAAGGCAACGTAAAGCAAGGCAACGTAAAGCAACGTAAAGCAAGGCAAAGCAACGTAAAGCAAGGAAACGTAAACCAACGTAAAGCAAGGCAATGCAAGGCAACGTAAAGCAAGGCAATGTAAATCAACGTAAAGCAACGTAAAGCAAGGCAAGGCAACGTAAAGCAAGGCAACGTAAAGCAAGGCAAGGCAACGTAAAACAACGTAAAGCAAGGCAACGCAACGTAAAGCAAGGCAACCTAAAGCAACGTAAAGCAAGGCAAGGCACCGTAAAGCAACGTAAAGCATGGCACAGCAACGTAAAGCAACGCAAAGCAACGTAAAACAAGGCTAGGCAACGTAAAGCAACGTAAAGCAAGGCAGAGCAACGTAAAGTAACGTAAAGCAACGTAAAGCAAGGCAAGGCAAGGTAAAGCAACGTAAAGCAACGTAAAGCAAGGCAACGTAAAGCAAGGCAACGTAAAGCAACGTAAAGCAAGGCAACATAAAGCAACGTAAAGCAAGGCAAGGCAACGTAAAGCAAGGCAACGTAAAGCAACGTAAAGCAAGGCAAGGCAACGTAAAGCAAGGCAACGTAAAGCTATGTAAAGCAAGGCAAGGCAACGTAAAGCAAGGCAACGTAAAGCAAGGCAAGGCAACGTAAGGCATCGTAAAGCAAGGCAACGTAAAGTAACGTAAAGCAACGTAAAGCAAGGCAAGGAAACGTAAAGCAAGGCAACGTAAAGCAAGGCAAGGCAACGTAAGGCAACGAAAAGCAAGGCAACGTAAAGCAATGTAAAGCAACGTAAAGCAAGGCAACGTAGAGAAACGTAAAGCAATTTAACGTAAAGCAACGCAACGTAAAGCAACATAAAGCAACGTAAAGCAAGGCAATGTAAAGCAAGGCAAAGCAACGTAAAGCAACGTAAAGCAACGTAAAGCAAGGCAAAGTAAAGCAACATAAATCAACATAAAGCAACGTAAAGCAATGTAAAGCAACGTCAAACAAGGCAACGTAAAGCAACGTAAAGGAAGGCAACGTAAAGCAACGTAAAGCAAGGCAACGTAAAGCAACATAAAGCAAGGCAACGTAAAGCAACGTAAAGCAAGGCAAAACAACGTAAAGCAAGGCAATGTAAAGCAACGTAAAGCAAGTCAAGGCAACGTAAAGCAAGGCAACGTAAAGCTACGTAAATCAAGGCAAGGCAATGTAAATCAAGGCAACGTAAAGCAACGTAAAGAAAGGCAAGGCAACGTAAAGCAAGGCAACGTAAAGCAACGTAAAGCAAGGCAAAGCAACGTAAAGCAAGGAAACGTAAACCAACGTAAAGCAAGGCAATGCAAGGCAACGTAAAGCAAGGCAATGTAAATCAACGTAAAGCAACGTAAAGCAAGGCAAGGCAACGTAAAGCAAGGCAACGTAAAGCAAGGCAAGGCAACGTAAAACAACGTAAAGCAAGGCAACGCAACGTAAAGCAAGGCAACGTAAAGCAACGTAAAGCAAGGCAAGGCACCGTAAAGCAACGTAAAGCATGGCACAGCAACGTAAAGCAACGCAAAGCAACGTAAAACAAGGCTAGGCAACGTAAAGCAACGTAAAGCAAGGCAGAGCAACGTAAAGTAACGTAAAGCAACGTAAAGCAAGGCAAGGCAAGGTAAAGCAACGTAAAGCAACGTAAAGCAAGGCAACGTAAAGCAAGGCAACGTAAAGCAACGTAAAGCAAGGCAACATAAAGCAACGTAAAGCAAGGCAAGGCAACGTAAAGCAAGGCAACGTAAAGCAACGTAAAGCAAGGCAAGGCAACGTAAAGCAAGGCAACGTAAAGCTATGTAAAGCAAGGCAAGGCAACGTAAAGCAAGGCAACGTAAAGCAAGGCAAGGCAACGTAAGGCATCGTAAAGCAAGGCAACGTAAAGTAACGTAAAGCAACGTAAAGCAAGGCAAGGAAACGTAAAGCAAGGCAACGTAAAGCAAGGCAAGGCAACGTAAGGCAACGAAAAGCAAGGCAACGTAAAGCAACGTAAAGCAACGTAAAGCAAGGCAAGGCAACGTAAAGCAAGGCAACGTAAAGCAACGTAAGGCAACGTAAAGCAAGGCAACGTAAAGCAAAGTAAAGCAAGGCAAGGCAACGTAAAGCAACGTAAAGCAAGGCAGAGCAACGTAAATCAATGTAAAGCAACGTAAAGCAAGGCAAGGCAACGTAAAGCAACGAAACGCAAGGCAGAGCAACGTAAAGCAATGTAAAGCAAAGTAAAGCAAGGCAAGGCAAGGTATAGCAACGTAAAGCAACGTAAAGCAAGGCAAGGCAAGGCAAAGCAACGTAAAGCAAAGTAAAGCAAGGGAAAGCAACATAAAGCAACGTAAAGCAACGTAAAGCAAGGCAAGGCAAGGTAAAGAAACATAAAGCAAAGTAAAGCAACGTAAAGCAAGGCAAGGCAAGGTAAAGCAACGTAAAGCAACGTAAAGCAACATAAAGCAAGGCAAGGCAAGGTAAAGCAACGTAAAGCAACGTAAAGCAACGTAAAGTAAGGCAAGGCAAGGTAAAGCAACTTAAAGCAACGTAAAGCAACGCAACGTAAAGCAACGTAAAGAAAGGCAACGAAAAGCAGGGCAACTTAAATCAACATAAAGCAACGTAAAGCAAGGCGAAGTAAAGCAACGTAAAGCAAGACAACCTAAAGCAAGGTGACGTAAAGCAACTTAAACAAAGGCAACGTACAGCAACGTAAAGCAACGTCAAGGAAGGCAACGTAAAGCAACGTAAAGCAAGGCAACGTAAAGCAACATTAACCAAGGCAACGTAAAGCAACGTAAAGCAAGGCAACGTAAAGCAACGTAAAGCAACGTCAAGCAAGGCAACATAAAGCAACGGAAAGCAAGGCAACGTAAAGCAACGTAAAGCAAGGCAACGTCAAGCAACGTAAAGCAAGGCAACGTCAAGCAACGTAAAGAAAGGCAACGTAAAGCAAGGCAACGTAAAGCAACGTAAAGCAACGTAAAGCAACGTAAAGCAAGGCAAGGCAAGGCAACGTAAAGCAAAGTACAACAACGTAAAGCAACGTAAAGCAAGGCAAGGCAACGTAAAGCAATGTAAAGCAACGTAAGGCAAGGCAAAGCAACGTAAAGAAACGTAAAGCAAGGCAAGGCAACGTAAGGCAAGGCAAAGCAACGTAAGGCAAGGCAAAGCAACGTAAAGCAACGTAAAGCAAGGCAACGTAAAGCAACGCAACGTAAAGCAACGCAACATGAAGCAACGTAAAGCAACGTAAAGCAAGGCAACGTAAAGCAACATAAAGCAACGTAAATCAAGGCAACGTAAATCAACGTAAAGCAAGGCAACGTAAAGCAAGGCAACGTAAAGCAACATAAAGCAAGGCAACGTAAAGCAACGTCAAACAAGGCAACGTAAAGCAACGTAAAGGAAGGCAACGTAAAGCAATGTCAAGCAAGGCAAAGTAAAGCAACGTAAAGCAAGGCAACGTAAAGCAACGTAAACCAAGGCAACATCAAGCAACGTAAATCAAGGCAACGTAAAGCAAGGCAACGTAAAGCAACGTAAAGCAAAGCAACGTAAAGCAACGTAAAACAAGGCAAGGCAACGTAAAGCAAGGCAATGTAAAGCAACGTAAAGTAAGGCAAGGCAAGGTAAGGCAACATAAAGCAACGTAAACCAACGTAAAGCAAGGGAAGGCAACGTAAATCAACGTAAAGCAAGGCAAGGCAAGGTAAAGCAACGTAAAGCAAGGCAAGGCAAGGTAAAGCAACGTAAAGCAACGTAAAGCAACGTAAAGCAAGGTAAGGCAAGGCAAGGCAAGGCAAAGCAACGTAAAGCAACGTAAAGCAACGTAAAGCAAGGCAAGGCAATGTAAAGCAAAGTAAAGCAACGTAAATCAACGTAAAGCAAGGCAAGGCAAGGTAAAGCAACGTAAAGCAAGGCAAGGCAAGGTAAAGCAACGTAAAGCAAGTCAACGTAAAGCAACGTAAAGCAAGGCAACGTAAAGCAACGTGAAGCAAGGCAAGCCAACGTAAAGCAAGGCAACGTAAAGCAACGTAAAGCAATGCAAGGCAATGTAAAGCAAGGCAACGTAAAGCAAGGCAAGGCAACGTAAGGCAACGTAAAGCAAGGCAACGTAACTGAACGTAAAGCAACGTAAAGCAAGGCAAGGCAATGTAAAGCAAGGCAACGTAAAGCAAGGCAAGGCAACGTAAGGGAACTTAAAGCAAGGCAACGTAAATCAACGTAAAGCAAGGTAAAGCAAGGCAAGGCAACGTAAAGCAAGGCAACGTAAAGCAAGGCAAGGCAACGTAAGGCAAGGAAAAGCAAGGCAACGTAAAGCAACGTAAAGCAAGGCAAGGCAACTTAAAGCAACGTAAAGCAAGGCAGAGCAACGTAAATCAATGTAAAGCAACGTAAAGCAAGGCAAGGCAACGTAAAGCAACGTAGCGCAAGGCAGAGCAACATAAAGCAACGTAAAGCAACGTAAAGCAAGGCAAGGCAAGGTAAAGCAACATAAAGCAACGTAAAGCAACGTAAAGCAAGGCAAGGCAAGGTAAAGCAACATAAAGCAACGTAAAGCAACGTAAAGCAAGGCAAGGCAAGGTAAAGCAACGTAAAGCAACGTAAAGCAACGTAAAGCAAGGCAAGGCAAGGTAAAGCAACTTAAAGCAACGTAAAGCAACGTAAAGCAAGGCAACGAAAAGCAAGGCAACTTAAAGCAACATAAAGCAATGTAAAGCAAGGCAACGTACAGCTACGTAAAGCAAGGCAACCTAAAGCAAGGCAACGTAAAGCAACATAAACAAAGGCAACGTACAGCAACGTAAAGCAACGTAAACCAAGGCAACGTAAAGCAACGTAAAGCAAGGCAACGTAAAGCAACGTTAACCAAGGCAACGTAAAGCAACGTAAAGCAAGGCAACTTAAAGCAACGTAAAGCAACGTCAAGCAAGGCAACGTAAAGCAACGGAAAGCAAGGCAACGTAAAGCAACATAAACCAAGGCAACGTCAAGCAACGTAAAGCAAGGCAACGTAAAGCAAGGCAACGTAAAGCAACGTAAAGCAAGGCAAGGCAACGTAAAGCAACGTAAAGCAACGTAAAGCAACGTAGAGCAACGTAAAGCAAGGCAAGGCAACGTAAAGCAACGTAAAGCAACGTAAGGCAAGGCAAAGCAACGTAAAGAAACGTAAAGCAGGGCAAGGCAACGTAAAGCAACGTAAAGCAACGTAAGGCAAGGCAAAGCAACGTAAAGCAACGTAAAGCAAGGAAACGTAAAGCAACGCAACGTAAAGCAACGCAACATAAAGCAACGTAAAGCAACGTAAAGCAAGTCAACGTAAGGCAACATAAAGCAACGTAAAGCAAGGCAACGTAAAGCAACGTAAAGCAAGGCAACGTAAAGCAAGGCAACGTAAAGCAACATAAAGCAAGGCAACGTAAAGCAACGTCAAGCAAGGCAACGTAAAGCAACGTAAAGGAAGGCAACGTAAAGCAACGTAAACCAAGGCAACGTAAAGCAACGTAAATCAAGGCAACGTAAAGCAACGTAAAGCAACGTAAAGCAAGGCAACGTAAAGCTACGTAAACCAAGGCAACATCAAGCAACGTAAATCAAGGCAACGTAAAGCAAGGCAACGTAAAGCAACGTAAAGCAAGGCAACGTAAAGCAACGTAAAGCAAGGCAAGGCAACGTAAAGCAAGGCAATGTAAAGCAACGTAAAGCAAGGCAAGGCAGCGTAAAGCAAGGCAACGTAAAGCTACGTAAATCAAGGCAAGGCAACGTAAATCAAGGCAACGTAAAGCAATGTAAAGCAAGGCAAGGCAACGTAAAGCAAGGCAACGTAAAGCAACGTAAAGCAAGGCAAGGCAACGTAAAGCAAGGCAACGTAAAGCAAGGCAAGGCAACGTAAAGCAACGTAAAGCAAGGCAGAGCAACGTAAATCAATGTAAAGCAACGTAAAGCAAGGCAAGGCAACGAAAAGCAACGTAAGGCAAGGCAGAGCAACATAAAGCAACGTAAAGCAACGTAAAGCAAGGCAAGGCATGGTAAAGCAACATAAAGCAACGTAAAGCAACGTAATGCAAGGCAAGGTAAGGTAAAGCAACGTAAAGCAACGTAAAGCAACGTAAAGCAAGGCAAGGCAAGCTAAAGCAACGTAAATTAACGTAAAGCAACGTAAAGCAAGGCAAGGCAAGGTAAAGCAACTTAAAGCAACGTAAAGCAACGTAAAGCAAGGCAACGAAAAGCAAGGCAACTTAAAGCAACATAAAGCAATGTAAAGCAAGGCAACGTACAGCTACGTAAAGCAAGGCAACCTAAAGCAAGGCAACGTAAAGCAACATAAACAAAGGCAACGTACAGCAACGTAAAGCAACGTAAACCAAGGCAACGTAAAGCAACGTAAAGCAAGGCAACGTAAAGCAACGTTAACCAAGGCAACGTAAAGCAACGTAAAGCAAGGCAACTTAAAGCAACGTAAAGCAACGTCAAGCAAGGCAACGTAAAGCAACGGAAAGCAAGGCAACGTAAAGCAACATAAACCAAGGCAACGTCAAGCAACGTAAAGCAAGGCAACGTAAAGCAAGGCAACGTAAAGCAACGTAAACCAAGGCAAGGCAACGTAAAGCAACGTAAAGCAACGTAAAGCAACGTAGAGCAACGTAAAGCAAGGCAAGGCAACGTAAAGCAACGTAAAGCAACGTAAGGCAAGGCAAAGCAACGTAAAGAAACGTAAAGCAGGGCAAGGCAACGTAAAGCAACGTAAAGCAACGTAAGGCAAGGCAAAGCAACGTAAAGCAACGTAAAGCAAGGAAACGTAAAGCAACGCAACGTAAAGCAACGCAACATAAAGCAACGTAAAGCAACGTAAAGCAAGTCAACGTAAGGCAACATAAAGCAACGTAAAGCAAGGCAACATAAAGCAACGTAAAGCAAGGCAACGTAAAGCAAGGCAACGTAAAGCAACATAAAGCAAGGCAACGTAAAGCAACGTCAAGCAAGGCAACGTAAAGCAACGTAAAGGAAGGCAACGTAAAGCAACGTAAACCAAGGCAACGTAAAGCAACGTAAAGCAAGGCAACGTAAAGCAACGTAAAGCAACGTCAAGCAAGGCAACGTAAAGCAACGTAAAGCAAGGCAACGTAAAGCTACGTAAACCAAGGCAACATCAAGCAACGTAAATCAAGGCAACGTAAAGCAAGGCAACGTAAAGCAACGTAAAGCAAGGCAACGTAAAGCAACGTAAAGCAAGGCAAGGCAACGTAAAGCAAGGCAATGTAAAGCAACGTAAAGCAAGGCAAGGCAACATAAAGCAAGGCAACGTAAAGCTACGTAAATCAAGGCAAGGCAACGTAAATCAAGGCAACGTAAAGCAATGTAAAGCAAGGCAAGGCAACGTAAAGCAAGGCAACGTAAAGCAACGTAAAGCAAGGCAAGGTAACGTAAAGCAAGGCAACGTAAAGCAAGGCAAGGCAACGAAAAGCAACGTAAGGCAAGGCAGAGCAACATAAAGCAACGTAAAGCAACGTAAAGCAAGGCAAGGCATGGTAAAGCAACATAAAGCAACGTAAAGCAACGTAAAGCAAGGCAAGGTAAGGTAAAGCAACGTAAAGCAACGTAAAGCAACGTAAAGCAAGGCAAGGCAAGCTAAAGCAACGTAAAGCAACGTAAAGCAACGTAAAGCAAGGCAAGGCAAGGTAAAGCAACTTAAAGCAACGTAAAGCAACGTAAAGCAAGGCAACGAAAAGCAAGGCAACTTAAAGCAAAATAAAGCAATGTAAAGCAAGGCAACGTACAGCCACGTAAAGCAAGGCAACCTAAAGCAAGGCAACGTAAAGCAACTTAAACAAAGGCAACGTACAGCAACGTAAAGATACGTAAACCAAGGCAACGTAAAGCAACGTAAAGCAAGGCAACGTAAAGCAAGGTTAACCAAGGCAACGTAAAGCAACGTAAAGCAAGGCAACTTAAAGCAACGTAAAGCAACGTCAAGCAAGGCAACGTAAAGCAACGGAAAGCAAGGCAACGTAAAGCAACGTAAAGCAAGGGAACGTCAAGCAACGTAAAGCAAGGCAACGTAAAGCAAGGCAACGTAAAGCAACGTAAAGCAATGTAAAGCAACGTAGAGCAACGTAAATCAAGGCAAGGCAACGTAAAGCAACGTAAAGCAACGTAAAGCAACGTAGAGCAACGTAAAGCAAGGCAAGGTAACATAAAGCAAGGTACAACAACGTAAAGCAACGTAAAGCAAGGCAAGGCAACGTAAAGCAACGTAAAGCAAAGTAAGGCAAGGCAAAGCAACGTAAAGAAACGTAAAGCAGGGCAAGGCAACGTAAAGCAACGTAAAGCAATGTAAGGCAAGGCAAAGCAACGTAAAGCAACGTAAAGCAAGGCAACGTAAAGCAAGGCAACGTAAAGCAACGCAACATAAAGCAACGTAAAGCAACGTAAAGCAAGTCAACGTAAAGCAAGGCAACGTAAAGCAAAATAAAGCAACGTAAAGCAAGGCAACGTAAAGCAACGTAAAGCTAGGCAACGTAAAGCAAGGAAACGTAAAGCAACATAAAGCAAGGCAACGTAAAGCAACGTCAAGCAAGGCAACGTGAAGCAACGTAAAGGAAGGCAACGTAAAGCAACGTAAACCAAGGCAATGTAAAGCAACGTAAAGCAAGGCAACGTAAAGCAACTCAACGTAATGCAACGTAAAGCAACGTAAAGCAAGGCAACGCAAAGCAACGTAAAGCAAGGCAACGTAAAGCAACATAAAGCAACGTAAAGCAAGGCAAGGCAAGTTAAAGCAACGTAAAGGAACGCAAAGCAACGTAAATAAAGGCAAGGCAAGGTAAAGCAACGTAAAGCAACGTAAAGCAAGGCAAGGCAAGGTAAAGCAACGTAAAGCAACGCAAAGCAACGAAAAGCAAGGCAAGGCAAGGTAAAGCAACATAAAGCAACGTAAAGTAAGGCAAGGCAACGTAAAGCAACGTAAAGCAACGTAAAGCAAGGCAAGGCAAGGTAAAGCAACGTAAAGCAACGTAATGCAAGGCAAGGCAAGGTAAAGCAACGTAAAGCAACGTAAAGAAACGTATAGCAAGGCAAGGCAAGGTAAAGTAACGTAAAGCAACGTAAAGCAAGGCAAGGCAAGGTAAAGCAATGTAAAGCAACGTAAAGCAACGTAAAGCAAGGTAAGGCAAGGCAAGGCAAGGCAAAGCAACGTAAAGCAACGTAAAGCAACATAAAGCAAGGCAACGTAAAGCAACATAAAGCAACGTAAAACAACATAAAGCAAGGCAACGTAAAGCAACGTAAATCAATGTAAAGCAAAGCAACGTAAAGCAACGTAAAGCAAGTCAACGTAAAGCAATGTAAAGCAACGTAAAGCAAGGCAACGTAAAGCAACGTAAAGCAATGCAACGTAAAGCAACGTAAAGCAACGTAAAGCAAGGCAACGTAAAGCAACGTAAATCAACGTAAAGCAAAGCAACGTAAAGCAACGTAAAACAAGTCAACGTAAAGCAACGTAAAGCAAGGCAACATAAAGCAATGTAAAGCAAAGCAACGTAAAGCAACGTAAAGCAACGTAAAGCAAGGCAAGGCAAGGCAAAGCAACGTAAAGCAACGTAAAGCAACGTAAAGCAACGCAACGTAAAACAACATAAAGCAACGTAAAGCAACGTAAAGCAACGTAATCAAGGAAAGGCAAAGCAAGGCAAAACAAGGCAAAGCAACGTAAAGCAACCTAAAGCAAGGTAAAGCAACCTAAATCAAGGCAAGGCTAGGCAACGTAAAGCAACGTAAAGCAAGGCAGAGAAACGTAAAGTAACGTAAAGCAACGTAAAGCAAGGCAAGGCAAGGTAAAGCAACGTAAAGCAACGTAAAGCAAGGCAAGGCAAAGAAACGTAAAGCAACGTAAAGCAACGTAAACAAGGCAAGGCAAAGAAACGTAAAGCAATGTAAAGCAACGTAAAGCAAGGCAACGTAAAGCAACGTAAAGCAAGGCAACGTAAAGCAACGTAAAGCAAGGCAAGGCAACGTAAAGCAAGGCAACGTAAAGCAACGTAAAGCAAGGCAAGGCAACGTAAAGCAAGGCAACGTAAAGCTATGTAAAGCAAGGCAAGGCAACGTAAAGCAAGGCAACGTAAAGCAACATGATGCAAGGCAAGGCAACGTAAAGCAAGGCAACGTAAAGCAACGTAAAGCAAGGCAAGGCAATGTAAAGCAAGGAAAAGGAAAGCAACGTAAATCAAGGAAAGGCAACGTAAAGCAAGGCAACGTAAAGCAAGGAAAGGCAACGTAAGGCAACGTAAAGCAAGGCAACGAAAATTAACGTAAAGCAACGTAAAGCAAGGCAAGGCAAGGCAAAGCAACGTAAAGCAACGTAAAGCAACGTAAAGCAAGGTAAAGCAACATAAAGCAACGTAAAGCAACGTAAAGCAAGGCAAGGCAAGGTAAAGCAACATAAAGCAACGTAAAGCAACGTAAAGCAAGGCAAGGCAAGGTAAAGCAACGTAAAGCAAGGCAACGTAAATTAACGTAAAGCAACGTAAAGCAAGGCAAGGCAACGTAAAGCAAGGCAATGTAAAGCAAGGCAAGGCAACGTAAGGCAACGAAAAGCAAGGCAACGTAAATCAACGTAAAGCAACGTAAAGCAAGGCAAGGCAACGTAAAGCAAGGCAACGTAAAGCAAGGCAAGGCAACGTAAAGCAACGTAAAGCAAGGCAACGTAAAGCAACGTAAAGCAAGGCAAGGCAACGTAAAGCAACGTAACGCAAGGCAGAGCAACGTAAAGCAATGTAAAGCAATGTAAAGCAAGGCAAGGCAAGGTATAGCAACATAAAGCAACGTAAAGCAAGGCAAGGCAAGGCAAAGCAACGTAAAGCAAGGTAAAGCAACGTAAAGCAACGTAAAGCAAGGCAACGTAAAGCAACGTAAAGCAATGCAACGTAAAGCAACGTAAAGCAACGTAAAGCAAGGCAAGGCAAGGCAAAGCAACATAAATCAACGTATAGCAACGTAAAGCAAGGTAAAGCAAACTAAATCAAGGCAAGGCTAGGCAACGTAAAGCAACGTAAAGCAAGGCAGAGCAACGTAAATTAACGTAAAGCAACGTAAAGCAAGGCAAGGCAAGGTACAGCAACGTAAAGCAACGTAAAGCAAGGAAAGGCAAAGAAACGTAAAGCAACGTAAAGCAACGTAAAGCAAGGCAAGGCAAAGAAACGTAAAGCAATGTAAAGCAACGTAAATCAAGGCAACGTAAAGCAACGTAAAGCAATGCAACGTAAAGCAACGTAAAGCAACGTAAAGCAAGGCAAGGCAAGGCAAAGCAACATAAATCAACGTATAGCAACGTAAAGCAAGGTAAAGCAAACTAAATCAAGGCAAGGCTAGGCAACGTAAAGCAACGTAAAGCAAGGCAGAGCAACGTAAATTAACGTAAAGCAACGTAAAGCAAGGCAAGGCAAGGTAAAGCAACGTAAAGCAACGTAAAGCAAGGAAAGGCAAAGAAACGTAAAGCAACGTAAAGCAACGTAAAGCAAGGCAAGGCAAAGAAACGTAAAGCAATGTAAAGCAACGTAAATCAAGGCAACGTAAAGCAAGGCAACGTAAAGCAACGTAAAGCAAGGCAACGTAAAGCAACGTAAAGCAAGGCAAGGCAACGTAAAGCAAGGCAACGTAAAGCAACGTAAAGCAAGGCAAGGCAACGTAAAGCAAGGCAACGTAAAGCTATGTAAAGCAAGGCAAGGCAACGTAAAGCAAGGAAAAGGAAAGCAACGTAAATCAAGGAAAGGCAACGTAAAGCAAGGCAACGTAAAGCAACGTGATGCAAGGCAAGGCAACGTAAAGCAAGGCAACGTAAAGCAACGTAAAGCAAGGCAACGCAATGTAAAGCAAGGAAAAGGAAAGCAACGTAAATCAAGGAAAGGCAACGTAAAGCAAGGCAATGTAAAGCAAGGCAAGGCAACGTAAGGCAACGTAAAGCAAGGCAACGTAAATTAACGTAAAGCAATGTAAAGCAAGGCAAGGCAACGTAAAGCAAGGCAATGTAAAGCAAGGCAAGGCAACGTAAGGCAACGAAAAGCAAGGCAACGTAAATCAACGTAAAGCAACGTAAAGCAAGGCAAGGCAACGTAAAGCAAGGCAACGTAAAGC
Organism: Phaenicophaeus curvirostris; assembly: GCF_032191515.1. Lineage (NCBI taxonomy): Eukaryota > Metazoa > Chordata > Aves > Cuculiformes > Cuculidae > Phaenicophaeus > Phaenicophaeus curvirostris. The sequence goes on along the minus strand of NW_027206997.1, from coordinate 28,938 downwards.
AAGGCAAGGCAACGTAAGGCAACGTAAAGACAGGAAACGTAAAGCAAGGCAAGGCAACGTAAAGCAACGTAAAGCAAGGCAGAGCAACGTAAATCAATGTAAAGCAACGTAAAGCAAGGCAAGGCAACGTAAAGCAACGTAACGCAAGGCAGAGCAACGTAAAGCAATGTAAAGCAATGTAAAGCAAGGCAAGGCAAGGTATAGGAACGTAAAGCAACGTAAAGCAAGGCAAGGCAAGGCAAAGCAACGTAAAGCAACGTAAAGCAAGGTAAAGAAACATAAAGCAACGTAAAGCAACGTAAAGCAAGGCAAGGCAAGGTAAAGCAACATAAAGCAACGTAAAGCAACGTAAAGCAAGGCAAGGCAAGGTAAAGCAACGTAAAGCAAGGCAACGTAAATTAACGTAAAGCAACGTAAAGCAAGGCAAGGCAACGTAAAGCAAGGCAATGTAAAGCAAGGCAAGGCAATGTAAGGCAACGAAAAGCAAGGCTACGTAAATCAACGTAAAGCAACGTAAAGAAAGGCAAGGCAACGTAAAGCAAGGCAACGTAAAGCAAGGCAAGGCAACGTAAGGCAACGTAAAGCAAGGCAACGTAAAGCAACGTAAAGCAACGTAAAGCAAGGCAGAGCAACGTAAATCAATGTAAAGCAACGTAAAGCAAGGCAAGGCAACGTAAAGCAACGTAACGCAAGGCAGAGCAACGTAAAGCAAAGTAAAGCAATGTAAAGCAAGGCAAGGCAAGGTATAGCAACGTAAAGCAACGTAAAACAAGGCAAGGCAAGGCAAAGCAACGTAAAGCAACGTAAAGCAAGGTAAAGCAACATAAAGCAACGTAAAGCAAGGCAAGGCAAGGTAAAGCAACATAAAGCAACGTAAACCAACCTTAAGCAAGGGAAGGCAACGTAAAGCAACGTAAAGCAAGGCAAGGCAAGGTAAAGCAACGTAAAGCAACGTAAAGCAAGGAAAGGCAAAGAAACGTAAAGCAACGTAAAGCAACGTAAAGCAAGGCAAGGCAAAGAAACGTAAAGCAATGTAAAGCAACGTAAATCAAGGCAACGTAAAGCAAGGCAACGTAAAGCAACGTAAAGCAAGGCAACGTAAAGCAACGTAAAGCAAGGCAAGGCAACGTAAAGCAAGGCAACGTAAAGCAACGTAAAGCAAGGCAAGGCAACGTAAAGCAAGGCAACGTAAAGCTATGTAAAGCAAGGCAAGGCAACGTAAAGCAAGGAAAAGGAAAGCAACGTAAATCAAGGAAAGGCAACGTAAAGCAAGGCAACGTAAAGCAACGTGATGCAAGGCAAGGCAACGTAAAGCAAGGCAACGTAAAGCAACGTAAAGCAAGGCAACGCAATGTAAAGCAAGGAAAAGGAAAGCAACGTAAATCAAGGAAAGGCAACGTAAAGCAAGGCAATGTAAAGCAAGGCAAGGCAACGTAAGGCAACGTAAAGCAAGGCAACGTAAATTAACGTAAAGCAATGTAAAGCAAGGCAAGGCAACGTAAAGCAAGGCAATGTAAAGCAAGGCAAGGCAACGTAAGGCAACGAAAAGCAAGGCAACGTAAATCAACGTAAAGCAACGTAAAGCAAGGCAAGGCAACGTAAAGCAAGGCAACGTAAAGCAAGGCAAGGCAACGTAAGGCAACGTAAAGACAGGAAACGTAAAGCAAGGCAAGGCAACGTAAAGCAACGTAAAGCAAGGCAGAGCAACGTAAATCAATGTAAAGCAACGTAAAGCAAGGCAAGGCAACGTAAAGCAACGTAACGCAAGGCAGAGCAACGTAAAGCAATGTAAAGCAATGTAAAGCAAGGCAAGGCAAGGTATAGGAACGTAAAGCAACGTAAAGCAAGGCAAGGCAAGGCAAAGCAACGTAAAGCAACGTAAAGCAAGGTAAAGAAACATAAAGCAACGTAAAGCAACGTAAAGCAAGGCAAGGCAAGGTAAAGCAACATAAAGCAACGTAAAGCAACGTAAAGCAAGGCAAGGCAAGGTAAAGCAACGTAAAGCAAGGCAACGTAAATTAACGTAAAGCAACGTAAAGCAAGGCAAGGCAACGTAAAGCAAGGCAATGTAAAGCAAGGCAAGGCAATGTAAGGCAACGAAAAGCAAGGCTACGTAAATCAACGTAAAGCAACGTAAAGAAAGGCAAGGCAACGTAAAGCAAGGCAACGTAAAGCAAGGCAAGGCAACGTAAGGCAACGTAAAGCAAGGCAACGTAAAGCAACGTAAAGCAACGTAAAGCAAGGCAGAGCAACGTAAATCAATGTAAAGCAACGTAAAGCAAGGCAAGGCAACGTAAAGCAACGTAACGCAAGGCAGAGCAACGTAAAGCAAAGTAAAGCAATGTAAAGCAAGGCAAGGCAAGGTATAGCAACGTAAAGCAACGTAAAACAAGGCAAGGCAAGGCAAAGCAACGTAAAGCAACGTAAAGCAAGGTAAAGCAACATAAAGCAACGTAAAGCAAGGCAAGGCAAGGTAAAGCAACATAAAGCAACGTAAACCAACCTTAAGCAAGGGAAGGCAACGTAAAGCAACGTAAAGCAAGGCAAGGCAAGGTAAAGCAACGTAAAGCAACGTAAAGCAAGGAAAGGCAAAGAAACGTAAAGCAACGTAAAGCAACGTAAAGCAAGGCAAGGCAAAGAAACGTAAAGCAATGTAAAGCAACGTAAATCAAGGCAACGTAAAGCAAGGCAACGTAAAGCAACGTAAAGCAAGGCAACGTAAAGCAACGTAAAGCAAGGCAAGGCAACGTAAAGCAAGGCAACGTAAAGCAACGTAAAGCAAGGCAAGGCAACGTAAAGCAAGGCAACGTAAAGCTATGTAAAGCAAGGCAAGGCAACGTAAAGCAAGGAAAAGGAAAGCAACGTAAATCAAGGAAAGGCAACGTAAAGCAAGGCAACGTAAAGCAACGTGATGCAAGGCAAGGCAACGTAAAGCAAGGCAACGTAAAGCAACGTAAAGCAAGGCAACGCAATGTAAAGCAAGGAAAAGGAAAGCAACGTAAATCAAGGAAAGGCAACGTAAAGCAAGGCAATGTAAAGCAAGGCAAGGCAACGTAAGGCAACGTAAAGCAAGGCAACGTAAATTAACGTAAAGCAATGTAAAGCAAGGCAAGGCAACGTAAAGCAAGGCAATGTAAAGCAAGGCAAGGCAACGTAAGGCAACGAAAAGCAAGGCAACGTAAATCAACGTAAAGCAACGTAAAGCAAGGCAAGGCAACGTAAAGCAAGGCAACGTAAAGCAAGGCAAGGCAACGTAAGGCAACGTAAAGACAGGAAACGTAAAGCAAGGCAAGGCAACGTAAAGCAACGTAAAGCAAGGCAGAGCAACGTAAATCAATGTAAAGCAACGTAAAGCAAGGCAAGGCAACGTAAAGCAACGTAACGCAAGGCAGAGCAACGTAAAGCAATGTAAAGCAATGTAAAGCAAGGCAAGGCAAGGTATAGGAACGTAAAGCAACGTAAAGCAAGGCAAGGCAAGGCAAAGCAACGTAAAGCAACGTAAAGCAAGGTAAAGAAACATAAAGCAACGTAAAGCAACGTAAAGCAAGGCAAGGCAAGGTAAAGCAACATAAAGCAACGTAAAGCAACGTAAAGCAAGGCAAGGCAAGGTAAAGCAACGTAAAGCAAGGCAACGTAAATTAACGTAAAGCAACGTAAAGCAAGGCAAGGCAACGTAAAGCAAGGCAATGTAAAGCAAGGCAAGGCAATGTAAGGCAACGAAAAGCAAGGCAACGTAAATCAACGTAAAGCAACGTAAAGAAAGGCAAGGCAACGTAAAGCAAGGCAACGTAAAGCAAGGCAAGGCAACGTAAGGCAACGTAAAGCAAGGCAACGTAAAGCAACGTAAAGCAAGGCAAGGCAACGTAAAGCAACGTAAAGCAAGGCAGAGCAACGTAAATCAATGTAAAGCAACGTAAAGCAAGGCAAGGCAACGTAAAGCAACGTAACGCAAGGCAGAGCAACGTAAAGCAATGTAAAGCAATGTAAAGCAAGGCAAGGCAAGGTATAGCAACATAAAGCAACGTAAAGCAAGGCAAGGCAAGGCAAAGCAACGTAAAGCAACGTAAAGCAAGGTAAAGCAACATAAAGCAACGTAAAGCAAGGCAAGGCAAGGTAAAGCAACATAAAGCAATGTAAACCAACCTTAAGCAAGGGAAGGCAACGTAAAGCAACGTAAAGCAAGGCAAGGCAAGGTAAAGCAACGTAAAGCAACGTAAAGCAAGGCAAGGCAAGGTAAAGAAACGTAAAGCAACGCAAAGCATCGAAAAGCAAGGCAAGGCAAGGTAAAGCAATGTAAAGCAACGTAAAGCAAGGGAAGGCAACGTAAAGCAACGTAAAGCAAGGCAAGGCAAGGTAAAGCAACGTAAAGCAACGTAAAGCAACGTAAAGCAAGGTAAGGCAAGGCAAGGCAAGGCAAAGAAACGTAAAGCAACGTAAAGCAAGGGAAGGCAACGTAAAGCAACGTAAAGCAAGGCAAGGCAAGGTAAAGCAACGTAAAGCAACGTAAAGCAACGTAAAGCAAGGTAAGGCAAGGCAAGGCAAGGCAAAGCAACGTAAAGCAACGTAAAGCAACGTAAAGCAAGGCAACGTAAAGCAACGTAAAGCAACGTAAAACAACGTAAAGCAAGGCAACGTAAAGCAACGTAAATCAACGTAAAGGAAAGCAACGTAAAGCAACGTAAAGCAAGTCAACGTAAAGCAACGTAAAGCAACGTAAAGCAAAGCAACGTAAAGCAACGTAAAGCAATGCAACGTAAAGCAACGTAAAGCAACGTAAAGCAAGGCAAGGCAAGGCAAACCAACATAAAGCAACGTAAAGCAACGTAAAGCAAGGCAACGTAAAGCAACATAAAGCAACGTAAAGCAAAGTAAAGCAACGTAAAGCAAGGCAAGCCAAAGCAACGTAAAGAAACGTAAAGCAAGGCAAGGAAAGGCAAAGCAAGGCTAAGCAAGGCAAAGCAACGTAAAGCAATGTAAAGCAAGGCAACGTAAAGCAAGGCAAAGCAACGTAAAGTAACGTAAAGCAACGTAAAGCAAGGCAAGGCAAAGAAACGTAAAGCAATGTAAAGCAACGTAAATCAAGGCAACGTAAAGCAAGGCAACGTAAAGCAACGTAAAGCAAGGAAACGTAAAGCAACGTAAAGCAAGGCAAGGCAACGTAAAGCAAGGCAACGTAAAGCAACGTAAAGCAAGGCAAGGCAACGTAAAGCAAGGCAACGTAAAGCTATGTAAAGCAAGGGAAGGCAAAGTAAAGCAAGGCAACGTAAAGCAACGTGAAGCAAGGAAAGCCAACGTAAAGCAAGGCAACGTAAAGCAACGTAAAGCAAGGCAAGGCAATGTAAAGCAAGGAAAAGGAAAGCAACGTAAATCAAGGAAAGGCAACGTAAAGCAAGGCAACGTAAAGCAAGGCAAGGCAACGTAAGGCAACGTAAAGCAAGGCAACGTAAATCTACGTAAAGCACGTAAAGCAAGGCAAGGCAACATAAAGCAAGGCAACGTAAAGCAAGGCAAGGCAACGTAAGGGAAAGTAAAGCAAGGCAACGTAAATCAACGTAAAGCAACGTAAAGCAAGGCAAGGCAACGTAAAGCAAGGTAACGTAAAGCAAGGCAAGGCAACGTAAGGCAAGGAAAAGCAAGGCAACGTAAAGCAACGTAAAGCAAGGAAGGCAACGTAAAGCAACGTAAAGCAAGGCAGAGCAACGTAAATCAATGTAAAGCAACGTAAAGCAAGGCAAGGCAACGTAAAGCAACGTAACGCAAGGCTGAGCAACATAAAGCAACGTAAAGCAACGTAAAGCAAGGCAAGGCAAGGTAAAGCAACATAAAGCAACGTAAAGCAACGTAAAGCAAGGCAAGGCAAGGTAAAGCAACGTAAAGCAAGGCAAGGTAAAGCAACGTAAAGCAACGTAAAGCAACGTAAAGCAAGGCAAGGCAAGGTAAAGCAACTTAAAGCAACGTAAAGCAACGCAACGTAAAGCAACGTAAAGCAACGTAAAGCAACGTAAAGCAAGGCAACGAAAAGCAAGGCAACTTAAAGCAACATAAAGCAACGTAAAGCAAGGCAACGTACAGCCACGTAAAGCAAGGCAACCTAAACCAAGGCAACGTAAAGCAACTTAAACAAAGGCAACTTACAGCAACGTAAAGCAACGTAAACCAAGGCAACGTAAAGCAACGTAAAGCAAGGCAACGTAAAGCAACGTTAACCAAGGCAACGTAAAGCAACGTAAAGCAAGGCAACTTAAAGCAACGTAAAGCAACGTCAAGCAAGGCAACGTAAAGCAACGGAAAGCAAGGCAACGTAAATCAACGTAAACCAAGGCAACGTAAAGCAACGTAAAGCAACGTCAAGCAAGGCAACGTAAATCAACGGAAAGCAAGGCAATGTAAAGCAACGTAAACCAAGGCAACGTCAAGCAACGTAAAGCAAGGCAACGTAACGCAAGGCAACATAAAGCAACGTAAAGCAAGGCAACGCAAAGCAACGAAAAGCAAGGCAACGTAAAGCAACGTAAAGCAACGTAAAGCAAGGCAACGTAAAGCAACGTAAATCAACGTAAAGCAAAGCAAAGTAAAGCAACGTAAAACAAGTCAACGTAAAGCAACGTAAAGCAAGGCAACGTAAAGAAATGTAAAGCAATGCAACGTAAAGCAACGTAAAGCAACGTAAAGCAAGGCATGGCAAGGCAAAGCAACGTAAAGCAACATAAAGCAACGTAAAGCAACGCAACGTAAACCAAAGTAAAGCAACGTAAAGCAACGTAAAGCAACGTAAACAAGGAAAGGCAAAGCAAGGCAAAGCAAGGCAAAGCAACGTAAAGCAACCTAAATCAAGGCAAGGCAAAGCAACGTAAAGCTACGTAAAGTAACGTAAAGCAAGGCAACGTAAAGCAAAGTAAAGCAACTTAAAGCAAGGCAAGGCAAAGCAACGTAAAGAAACGTAAAGCAAGGCAACGTAAAGCAAGGCAAAGCAAGGCAAAGCAACGTAAAGCAACGTAAAGCAAGGCAAGGCAAAGCAACGTAAAGCAACGTAAAGCAACGTAAATCAAGGCAAGGCAAAGCAACGTAAAGTAACGTAAAGCAACGTAAAGCAACGTAAAGCAAGGCAAGGCAAGGTAAAGCAACGTAAAGCAAAGTAAAGCAACGTAAAGCAAGGCAAGGCAACGTAAAGCAATGTAAAGAAACGTAAAGCAAGGCAAGGAAAGTTAAAGCAACGTAAAGCAACGTAAAGCAAGGCAAGGCAAGGTAAAGCAACGTAAAGCAATGTAAAGCAAGGCAAGTCAAGGTAAAGCAACGTAAAGCAACGTAAAGCAACGTAAAGCAAGGCAAGGCAAGGTATAGCAACGTAAAGCAACGTAAAGCAAGGCAACGTAAAGCAATGTAAAGCAACGTAAAGCAACGTAAAGCAATGCAAGGCAAGGTAAAGCAACGTAAAGAAACGTAAAGCAACGTAAAGTAAGGCAAGGCAAGGTAAAGCAACGTAAAGCAACGTAAAGCAAGGCAAGGCGACGTAAAGCAACGTAATGCAACGTAAAGCAAGGCAAGGCAAGGTAAAGCAACGTAAAGCAACTTAAAGCAAGGCAAGGCAAGGTAAAGCAACGTAAAGCAACGTAAAGCAAGGCAAGGCAAGGTATAGCAAAGTAAAGCAACGTAAAGCAAGGCAAGGAAAGGCAAAGCAACATAAAGCAACGTAAAGCAAGGTAAAGCAATATAAAGCAACGTAAAGCAACGTAAAGCAAGGCAAGGCAAAGCAACGTAAAGTAACGTAAAGCAACGTAAAGCAACGTAAAGCAAGGCAAGGCAAGGTAAAGCAACGTAAAGCAAAGTAAAGCAACGTAAAGCAAGGCAAGGCAAGTTAAAGCAACGTAAAGCAACGTAAAGCAACATAAAGCAAGGCAAGGCAAGGTATAGCAACGTAAAGCAATGTAAAGCAAGGCAAGGCAAGGCAAAGCAATGTAAAGCAACGTAAAGCAACGTAAAGCAATGCAAGGCAAGGTAAAGCAACGTAAAGAAACGTAAAGCAACGTAAAGTAAGGCAAGGCAAGGTAAAGCAACGTAAAGCAACGTAAAGCAAGGCAAGGCAACGTAAAACAACGTAATGCAACGTAAAGCAAGGCAAGGCAAGGTAAAGCAACGTAAAGCAACTTAAAGCAAGGCAAGGCAAGGTAAAGCAACGTAAAGCAAGGCAAGGCAAGGTATAGCAACGTAAAGCAACGTAAAGCAAGGCAAGGCAAGGCAAAGCAACATAAAGCAACGTAAAGCAACGCAACGTAAAGCAACGTAAAGCAAGGCAACGAAAAGCAGGGCAATTTAAATCAACATAAAGCAACGTAAAGCAAGGCAACGTACAGCCACGTAAAGCAAGGCAACGTAAAGCAAGGCGACGTAAAGCAACGTAAAGCAAGGCAACCTAAAGCAAGGCAACGTAAAGCAACTTAAACAAAGGCAACGTACAGCAACGTAAAGCAACGTCAAGAAGGCAACGTAAAGCAACGTAAAGCAAGGCAACGTAAAGCAACGTTAACCAAGGCAACGTAAAGCAACGTAAAGCAAGGCAACGTAAAGCAACGTAAAGCAACGTCAAGCAAGGCAACGTAAAGCAACGGAAAGCAAGGCAACGTAAAGCAACGTAAAGCAAGGCAACGTCAAGCAACGTAAAGCAAAGCAACGTAAAGCAAGGCAACGTAAAGCAACGTAAAGCAAGGCAAGGCAACGTAAAGGAACGTAAAGCAACGTAAAGCAAGGCAAGGCAACGTAAAGCAAAGTACAACAACGTAAAGCAACGTAAAGCAAGGCAAGGCAACGTAAAGCAACATAAAGCAACGTAAGGGAAGGCAAAGCAACGTTAAGCAACGTAAAGCAAGGCAACGTAAAGCAACGCAACGTAAAGCAACGCAACATGAAGCAACGTAAAGCAACGTAAATCAAGGCAACATAAAGCAAGGCAACGTAAAGCAACATAAAGCAACGTAAATCAAGGCAACGTAAAGCAGCGTAAAGCAAGGCAACGTAAAGCAAGGCAACGTAAAGCAAGGCAACGTAAAGCAACATAAAGCAAGGCAACGTAAAGCAACGTCAAGCAAGGCAACGTAAAGCAACGTAAAGCAAGGCAACGTAAAGCAACGTAAAGCAATGTCAAGCAAGGCAACGTAAAGCAACGTAAAGCAAGGCAACGTAAAGCAACGTAAACCAAGGCAACATCAAGCAACGTAAATCAAGGCAACGTAAAGCAAGGCAACGTAATGCAACGTAAAGCAAGGCAACGTAAAGCAACGTAAAGCAAGGCAAGGCAACGTAAAGCAAGGCAACGTAAAGCTATGTAAAGCAAGGCAAGGCAACGTAAAGCAAGGCAACGTAAAGCAACGTGAAGCAAGGCAAGCCAAAGCAAGGCAAGGCAACGTAAAGCAAGGCAATGTAAAGCAAGGCAAGGCAACGTAAGGCAACAAAAAGCAAGGCAACGTAAATCAACGTAAAGCAACATAAAGCAAGGCAAGGCAACGTAAAGCAAGGCAACGTAAAGCAAGGCAAGGCAACGTAAGGCAACGTAAAGACAGGCAACGTAAAGCAACGTAAAGCAAGGCAAGGCAACGAAAAGCAACGTAAAGCAAGGCAGAGCAACGTAAATCAATGTAAAGCAACGTAAAGCAAGGCAAGGCAACGTAAAGCAACGTAACGCAAGGCAGAGCAACATAAAGCAACGTAAAGCAACGTAAAGCAAGGCAAGGCAAGGTAAAGCAACATAAAGCAACGTAAAGCAACGTAAAGCAAGGCAAGGCAAGGTAAAGCAACGTAAAGCAACGTAAAGCAAGGCAAGGTAAAGCAACGTAAAGCAACGTAAAGCAACGTAAAGCAACGTAAAGCAAGGCAAGGCAAGGTAAAGCAACTTAAAGCAACGTAAAGCAACGCAACGTAAAGCAACGTAAAGCAACGTAAAGAAACGTAAAGCAAGGCAACGAAAAGCAAGGCAACTTAAAGCAACATAAAGCAACGTAAAGCAAGGCAACGTACAGCCACGTAAAGCAAGGCAACCTAAACCAAGGCAACGTAAAGCAACGTAAACCAAGGCAACGTAAAGCAACGTAAAGCAACGTAAAGCAAGGCAAGGCAAGGTAAAGCAACGTAAAGCAACGTAAAGCAACATAAAGAAAGGCAAGGCAAGGTAAAGAAACGTAAAGCAACGTAAAGCAATGTAAAGCAAGGCAAGGCAAGTTAAAGCAACGTAAAGCAAAGTAAAGCAACGTAAAGCAAGGCAAGGCAAGGTAAAGCAACTTAAAGCAACGTAAAGCAACGCAACGTAAAGCAACGTAAAGCAACGTAAAGCAAGGCAACGAAAAGCAGGGCAACTTTAATCGACATAAAGCAACGTAAAGCAAGGCAACGTACAGCCACGTAAAGCAAGGCAACGTAAAGCAAGGCGACGTAAAGCAACGTAAAGCAAGGCAACCTAAAGCAAGGCAACGTAAAGCAACTTAAACAAAGGCAACGTACAGCAACGTAAAGCAACGTCAAGGAAGGCAATGTAAAGCAACGTAAAGCAAGGCAACGTAAAGCAACGTTAACCAAGGCAACGTAAAGCAACGTAAAGCAAGGCAACGTAAAGCAACGTAAAGCAACGTCAAGCAATGCAACGTAAAGCAACGGAAAGCAAGGCAACGTAAAGCAACGTAAAGCAAGGCAAGGTCAAGCAACGTAAAGCAAGGCAACGTAAAGCAAGGCAACGTAAAGCAACGTAAAGCAATGCAAGGCAAGGTAAAGCAACGTAAAGAAACGTAAAGCAACGTAAAGTAAGGCAAGGCAAGGTAAAGCAACGTAAAGCAACGTAAAGCAAGGCAAGGCAACGTAAAGCAACGTAATGCAACGTAAAGCAAGGCAAGGCAAGGTAAAGCAACGTAAAGCAACTTAAAGCAAGGCAAGGCAAGGTAAACCAACGTAAAGCAACGTAAAGCAAGGCAAGGCAAGGTATAGCAACGTAAAGCAACGTAAAGCAAGGCAAGGAAAGGCAAAGCAACATAAAGCAACGTAAAGCAAGGTAAAGCAATATAAAGCAACGTAAAGCAACGTAAAGCAAGGCAGAGCAACGTAAATCAATGTAAAGCAACGTAAAGCAAGGCAAGGCAACGTAAAGCAACGTAACGCAAGGCAGAGCAACATAAAGCAACGTAAAGCAACGTAAAGCAAGGCAAGGCAAGGTATAGCAACGTAAAGCAACGTAAAGCAAGGCAAGGAAAGGCAAAGCAACATAAAGCAACGTAAAGCAAGGTAAAGCAATATAAAGCAACGTAAAGCAACGTAAAGCAAGGCAAGGCAAGGTAAAGCAACATAAAGCAACGTAAAGCAACGTAAAGCAAGGCAAGGCAAGGTAAAGCAACGTAAAGCAACGTAAAGCAACGTAAAGCAAGGCAAGGCAAGGTAAAGAAACGTAAAGCAACGTAAAGCAATGTAAAGCAAGGCAAGGCAAGTTAAAGCAACGTAAAGCAAAGTAAAGCAACGTAAAGCAAGACAAGGCAAGGTAAAGCAACTTAAAGCAACGTAAAGCAACGCAACGTAAAGCAACGTAAAGCAACGTAAAGCAAGGCAACGAAAAGCAGGGCAACTTAAATCAACATAAAGCAACGTAAAGCAAGGCAACGTACAGCCACGTAAAGCAAGGCAACGTAAAGCAAGGCGACGTAAAGCAACGTAAAGCAAGGCAACCTAAAGCAAGGCAACGTAAAGCAACTTAAACAAAGGCAACGTACAGCAACGTAAAGCAACGTCAAGGAAGGCAACGTAAAGCAACGTAAAGCAAGGCAACGTAAAGCAACGTTAACCAAGGCAACGTAAAGCAACGTAAAGCAAGGCAACGTAAAGCAACGTAAAGCAACGTCAAGCAAGGCAACGTAAAGCAACGGAAAGCAAGGCAACGTAAAGCAACGTAAAGCAAGGCAACGTCAAGCAACGTAAAGCAAGGCAACGTAAAGCAAGGCAACGTAAAGCAACGTAAAGCAAGGCAAGGCAACGTAAAGCAACGTAAAGCAACGTAAAGCAAGGCAAGGCAACGTAAAGCAAAGTACAACAACGTAAAGCAACGTAAAGCAAGGCAAGGCAACGTAAAGCAACGTAAAGCAACGTAAGGCAAGGCAAAGCAACGTAAAGAAACGTAAAGCAAGGCAAGGCAAAGTAAGGCAAGGCAAAGCAACGTAAGGGAAGGCAAAGCAACGTAAAGCAACGTAAAGCAAGGCAACGTAAAGCAACGCAACTTAAAGCAACGCAACATGAAGCAACGTAAAGCAACGTAAATCAAGGCAACGTAAAGCAAGGCAACGTAAAGCAACATAAAGCAACGTAAATCAAGGCAACGTAAAGCAACGTAAAGCAAGGCAACGTAAAGCAAGGCAATGTAAAGCAAGGCAACGTAAAGCAACATAAAGCAAGGCAACGTAAAGCAACGTCAAGCAAGGCAACGTAAAGCAACGTAAAGGAAGGCAACGTAAAGCAATGTCAAGCAAGGCAACGTAAAGCAACGTAAAGCAAGGCAACGTAAAGCAACGTAAAGCAATGTCAAGCAAGGCAACGTAAAGAAACGTAAAGCAAGGCAACGTAAAGCAAGGCAACGTAAAGTAAGGCAACGTAATGCAACGTAAAGCAAGGCAACGTAAAGCAACGTAAACCAAGGCAAGGCAACGTAAAGCAAGGCAATGTAAAGCAACGTAAAGCAAGGCAAGGCAACGTAAAGCAAGGCAACGTAAAGCTATGTAAAGCAAGGCAAGGCAACGTAAAGCAAGGCAACGTAAAGCAACGTGAAGCAAGGCAAGCCAAAGCAAGGCATGGCAACGTAAACCAAGGCAATGTAAAGCAAGGCAAGGCAACGTAAGGCAACGAAAAGCAAGGCAACGTAAATCAACGTAAAGCAACATAAAGCAAGGCAAGGCAACGTAAAGCAAGGCAACGTAAAGCAAGGCAAGGCAACGTAAGGCAACGTAAAGCAACATAAAGCAAGGCAACGTAAAGCAACTTAAACAAAGGCAACTTACAGCAACGTAAAGCAACGTAAACCAAGGCAACGTAAAACAACGTAAAGCAAGGCAACGTAAAGCAACGTTAACCAAGGCAACGTAAAGCAACGTAAAGCAAGGCAACTTAAAGCAACGTAAAGCAACGTCAAGCAAGGCAACGTAAAGCAACGGAAAGCAAGGCAACGTAAAGCAACGTAAACCAAGGCAACGTAAAGCAACGTAAAGCAACGTCAAGCAAGGCAACGTAAATCAACGGAAAGCAAGGCAACGTAAAGCAACGTAAACCAAGGCAACGTCAAGCAACGTAAAGCAAGGCAACGTAACGCAAGGCAACGTAAAGCAACGTAAAGCAAGGCAACGCAAAGCAACGTAAAGCAAGGCAACGTAAAGCAACGTAAATCAACGTAAAGCAAAGCAAAGTAAAGCAACGTAAAGCACCGTAAAGCAACGTAAAGCAACGTAATCAAGGCAAGGCAAAGCAAGGCAAAGCAAGGCAAAGCAACGTAAAGCAACCTAAAGCAAGGTAAAGCAACCTAAATCAAGGCAAGGCAAAGCAACGTAAAGCTACGTAAAGTAACGTAAAGCAAGGCAACGTAAAGCAAAGTAAAGCAACGTAAAGCAAGGCAAGGCAATGTAAAGCAAGGAAAACGAAAGCAACGTAAATCAAGGAAAGGCAACGTAAAGGAAGGCAACGTAAAGCAAGGCAAGGCAACGTAAGGCAACGTAAAGCAAGGCAACGTAAATCAACGTAAAGCAACGTAAAGCAAGGCAACGCAAAGCAACGAAAAGCAAGGCAACGTAAAGCAACGTAAAGCAACGTAAAGCAAGGCAACGTAAAGCAACGTAAATCAACGTAAAGCAAAGCAAAGTAAAGCAACGTAAAACAAGTCAACGTAAAGCAACGTAAAGCAAGGCAACGTAAAGAAATGTAAAGCAATGCAACGTAAAGCAACGTAAAGCAACGTAAAGCAAGGCATGGCAAGGCAAAGCAACGTAAAGCAACATAAAGCAACGTAAAGCAACGCAACGTAAACCAAAGTAAAGCAACGTAAAGCAACGTAAAGCAACGTAAACAAGGAAAGGCAAAGCAAGGCAAAGCAAGGCAAAGCAACGTAAAGCAACCTAAATCAAGGCAAGGCAAAGCAACGTAAAGCTACGTAAAGTAACGTAAAGCAAGGCAACGTAAAGCAAAGTAAAGCAACTTAAAGCAAGGCAAGGCAAAGCAACGTAAAGAAACGTAAAGCAAGGCAACGTAAAGCAAGGCAAAGCAAGGCAAAGCAACGTAAAGCAACGTAAAGCAAGGCAAGGCAAAGCAACGTAAAGCAACGTAAAGCAACGTAAATCAAGGCAAGGCAAAGCAACGTAAAGTAACGTAAAGCAACGTAAAGCAACGTAAAGCAAGGCAAGGCAAGGTAAAGCAACGTAAAGCAAAGTAAAGCAACGTAAAGCAAGGCAAGGCAACGTAAAGCAATGTAAAGAAACGTAAAGCAAGGCAAGGAAAGTTAAAGCAACGTAAAGCAACGTAAAGCAAGGCAAGGCAAGGTAAAGCAACGTAAAGCAATGTAAAGCAAGGCAAGTCAAGGTAAAGCAACGTAAAGCAACGTAAAGCAACGTAAAGCAAGGCAAGGCAAGGTATAGCAACGTAAAGCAACGTAAAGCAAGGCAACGTAAAGCAATGTAAAGCAACGTAAAGCAACGTAAAGCAATGCAAGGCAAGGTAAAGCAACGTAAAGAAACGTAAAGCAACGTAAAGTAAGGCAAGGCAAGGTAAAGCAACGTAAAGCAACGTAAAGCAAGGCAAGGCGACGTAAAGCAACGTAATGCAACGTAAAGCAAGGCAAGGCAAGGTAAAGCAACGTAAAGCAACTTAAAGCAAGGCAAGGCAAGGTAAAGCAACGTAAAGCAACGTAAAGCAAGGCAAGGCAAGGTATAGCAAAGTAAAGCAACGTAAAGCAAGGCAAGGAAAGGCAAAGCAACATAAAGCAACGTAAAGCAAGGTAAAGCAATATAAAGCAACGTAAAGCAACGTAAAGCAAGGCAAGGCAAAGCAACGTAAAGTAACGTAAAGCAACGTAAAGCAACGTAAAGCAAGGCAAGGCAAGGTAAAGCAACGTAAAGCAAAGTAAAGCAACGTAAAGCAAGGCAAGGCAAGTTAAAGCAACGTAAAGCAACGTAAAGCAACATAAAGCAAGGCAAGGCAAGGTATAGCAACGTAAAGCAATGTAAAGCAAGGCAAGGCAAGGCAAAGCAATGTAAAGCAACGTAAAGCAACGTAAAGCAATGCAAGGCAAGGTAAAGCAACGTAAAGAAACGTAAAGCAACGTAAAGTAAGGCAAGGCAAGGTAAAGCAACGTAAAGCAACGTAAAGCAAGGCAAGGCAACGTAAAACAACGTAATGCAACGTAAAGCAAGGCAAGGCAAGGTAAAGCAACGTAAAGCAACTTAAAGCAAGGCAAGGCAAGGTAAAGCAACGTAAAGCAAGGCAAGGCAAGGTATAGCAACGTAAAGCAACGTAAAGCAAGGCAAGGCAAGGCAAAGCAACATAAAGCAACGTAAAGCAACGCAACGTAAAGCAACGTAAAGCAAGGCAACGAAAAGCAGGGCAATTTAAATCAACATAAAGCAACGTAAAGCAAGGCAACGTACAGCCACGTAAAGCAAGGCAACGTAAAGCAAGGCGACGTAAAGCAACGTAAAGCAAGGCAACCTAAAGCAAGGCAACGTAAAGCAACTTAAACAAAGGCAACGTACAGCAACGTAAAGCAACGTCAAGAAGGCAACGTAAAGCAACGTAAAGCAAGGCAACGTAAAGCAACGTTAACCAAGGCAACGTAAAGCAACGTAAAGCAAGGCAACGTAAAGCAACGTAAAGCAACGTCAAGCAAGGCAACGTAAAGCAACGGAAAGCAAGGCAACGTAAAGCAACGTAAAGCAAGGCAACGTCAAGCAACGTAAAGCAAAGCAACGTAAAGCAAGGCAACGTAAAGCAACGTAAAGCAAGGCAAGGCAACGTAAAGGAACGTAAAGCAACGTAAAGCAAGGCAAGGCAACGTAAAGCAAAGTACAACAACGTAAAGCAACGTAAAGCAAGGCAAGGCAACGTAAAGCAACATAAAGCAACGTAAGGCAAGGCAAAGCAACGTAAAGAAACGTAAAGCAAGGCAAGGCAACGTAAGGCAAGGCAAAGCAACGTAAGGGAAGGCAAAGCAACGTTAAGCAACGTAAAGCAAGGCAACGTAAAGCAACGCAACGTAAAGCAACGCAACATGAAGCAACGTAAAGCAACGTAAATCAAGGCAACATAAAGCAAGGCAACGTAAAGCAACATAAAGCAACGTAAATCAAGGCAACGTAAAGCAGCGTAAAGCAAGGCAACGTAAAGCAAGGCAACGTAAAGCAAGGCAACGTAAAGCAACATAAAGCAAGGCAACGTAAAGCAACGTCAAGCAAGGCAACGTAAAGCAACGTAAAGCAAGGCAACGTAAAGCAACGTAAAGCAATGTCAAGCAAGGCAACGTAAAGCAACGTAAAGCAAGGCAACGTAAAGCAACGTAAACCAAGGCAACATCAAGCAACGTAAATCAAGGCAACGTAAAGCAAGGCAACGTAATGCAACGTAAAGCAAGGCAACGTAAAGCAACGTAAAGCAAGGCAAGGCAACGTAAAGCAAGGCAACGTAAAGCTATGTAAAGCAAGGCAAGGCAACGTAAAGCAAGGCAACGTAAAGCAACGTGAAGCAAGGCAAGCCAAAGCAAGGCAAGGCAACGTAAAGCAAGGCAATGTAAAGCAAGGCAAGGCAACGTAAGGCAACAAAAAGCAAGGCAACGTAAATCAACGTAAAGCAACATAAAGCAAGGCAAGGCAACGTAAAGCAAGGCAACGTAAAGCAAGGCAAGGCAACGTAAGGCAACGTAAAGACAGGCAACGTAAAGCAACGTAAAGCAAGGCAAGGCAACGTAAAGCAACGTAAAGCAAGGCAGAGCAACGTAAATCAATGTAAAGCAACGTAAAGCAAGGCAAGGCAACGTAAAGCAACGTAACGCAAGGCAGAGCAACATAAAGCAACGTAAAGCAACGTAAAGCAAGGCAAGGCAAGGTAAAGCAACATAAAGCAACGTAAAGCAACGTAAAGCAAGGCAAGGCAAGGTAAAGCAACGTAAAGCAACGTAAAGCAAGGCAAGGTAAAGCAACGTAAAGCAACGTAAAGCAACGTAAAGCAACGTAAAGCAAGGCAAGGCAAGGTAAAGCAACTTAAAGCAACGTAAAGCAACGCAACGTAAAGCAACGTAAAGCAACGTAAAGAAACGTAAAGCAAGGCAACGAAAAGCAAGGCAACTTAAAGCAACATAAAGCAACGTAAAGCAAGGCAACGTACAGCCACGTAAAGCAAGGCAACCTAAACCAAGGCAACGTAAAGCAACGTAAACCAAGGCAACGTAAAGCAACGTAAAGCAAGGCAACGTAAAGCAACGTTAACCAAGGCAACGTAAAGCAACGTAAAGCAACGTAAAGCAAGGCAAGGCAAGGTAAAGCAACGTAAAGCAACGTAAAGCAACATAAAGAAAGGCAAGGCAAGGTAAAGAAACGTAAAGCAACGTAAAGCAATGTAAAGCAAGGCAAGGCAAGTTAAAGCAACGTAAAGCAAAGTAAAGCAACGTAAAGCAAGGCAAGGCAAGGTAAAGCAACTTAAAGCAACGTAAAGCAACGCAACGTAAAGCAACGTAAAGCAACGTAAAGCAAGGCAACGAAAAGCAGGGCAACTTTAATCGACATAAAGCAACGTAAAGCAAGGCAACGTACAGCCACGTAAAGCAAGGCAACGTAAAGCAAGGCGACGTAAAGCAACGTAAAGCAAGGCAACCTAAAGCAAGGCAACGTAAAGCAACTTAAACAAAGGCAACGTACAGCAACGTAAAGCAACGTCAAGGAAGGCAATGTAAAGCAACGTAAAGCAAGGCAACGTAAAGCAACGTTAACCAAGGCAACGTAAAGCAACGTAAAGCAAGGCAACGTAAAGCAACGTAAAGCAACGTCAAGCAATGCAACGTAAAGCAACGGAAAGCAAGGCAACGTAAAGCAACGTA
Source organism: Phaenicophaeus curvirostris (assembly GCF_032191515.1). Taxonomy (NCBI): domain Eukaryota; kingdom Metazoa; phylum Chordata; class Aves; order Cuculiformes; family Cuculidae; genus Phaenicophaeus; species Phaenicophaeus curvirostris. The sequence continues at coordinate 10,859 of NW_027206997.1, read as the reverse complement.
AAGCAAGGCAAGGTCAAGCAACGTAAAGCAAGGCAACGTAAAGCAAGGCAACGTAAAGCAACGTAAAGCAATGCAAGGCAAGGTAAAGCAACGTAAAGAAACGTAAAGCAACGTAAAGTAAGGCAAGGCAAGGTAAAGCAACGTAAAGCAACGTAAAGCAAGGCAAGGCAACGTAAAGCAACGTAATGCAACGTAAAGCAAGGCAAGGCAAGGTAAAGCAACGTAAAGCAACTTAAAGCAAGGCAAGGCAAGGTAAACCAACGTAAAGCAACGTAAAGCAAGGCAAGGCAAGGTATAGCAACGTAAAGCAACGTAAAGCAAGGCAAGGAAAGGCAAAGCAACATAAAGCAACGTAAAGCAAGGTAAAGCAATATAAAGCAACGTAAAGCAACGTAAAGCAAGGCAGAGCAACGTAAATCAATGTAAAGCAACGTAAAGCAAGGCAAGGCAACGTAAAGCAACGTAACGCAAGGCAGAGCAACATAAAGCAACGTAAAGCAACGTAAAGCAAGGCAAGGCAAGGTATAGCAACGTAAAGCAACGTAAAGCAAGGCAAGGAAAGGCAAAGCAACATAAAGCAACGTAAAGCAAGGTAAAGCAATATAAAGCAACGTAAAGCAACGTAAAGCAAGGCAAGGCAAGGTAAAGCAACATAAAGCAACGTAAAGCAACGTAAAGCAAGGCAAGGCAAGGTAAAGCAACGTAAAGCAACGTAAAGCAACGTAAAGCAAGGCAAGGCAAGGTAAAGAAACGTAAAGCAACGTAAAGCAATGTAAAGCAAGGCAAGGCAAGTTAAAGCAACGTAAAGCAAAGTAAAGCAACGTAAAGCAAGACAAGGCAAGGTAAAGCAACTTAAAGCAACGTAAAGCAACGCAACGTAAAGCAACGTAAAGCAACGTAAAGCAAGGCAACGAAAAGCAGGGCAACTTAAATCAACATAAAGCAACGTAAAGCAAGGCAACGTACAGCCACGTAAAGCAAGGCAACGTAAAGCAAGGCGACGTAAAGCAACGTAAAGCAAGGCAACCTAAAGCAAGGCAACGTAAAGCAACTTAAACAAAGGCAACGTACAGCAACGTAAAGCAACGTCAAGGAAGGCAACGTAAAGCAACGTAAAGCAAGGCAACGTAAAGCAACGTTAACCAAGGCAACGTAAAGCAACGTAAAGCAAGGCAACGTAAAGCAACGTAAAGCAACGTCAAGCAAGGCAACGTAAAGCAACGGAAAGCAAGGCAACGTAAAGCAACGTAAAGCAAGGCAACGTCAAGCAACGTAAAGCAAGGCAACGTAAAGCAAGGCAACGTAAAGCAACGTAAAGCAAGGCAAGGCAACGTAAAGCAACGTAAAGCAACGTAAAGCAAGGCAAGGCAACGTAAAGCAAAGTACAACAACGTAAAGCAACGTAAAGCAAGGCAAGGCAACGTAAAGCAACGTAAAGCAACGTAAGGCAAGGCAAAGCAACGTAAAGAAACGTAAAGCAAGGCAAGGCAAAGTAAGGCAAGGCAAAGCAACGTAAGGGAAGGCAAAGCAACGTAAAGCAACGTAAAGCAAGGCAACGTAAAGCAACGCAACTTAAAGCAACGCAACATGAAGCAACGTAAAGCAACGTAAATCAAGGCAACGTAAAGCAAGGCAACGTAAAGCAACATAAAGCAACGTAAATCAAGGCAACGTAAAGCAACGTAAAGCAAGGCAACGTAAAGCAAGGCAATGTAAAGCAAGGCAACGTAAAGCAACATAAAGCAAGGCAACGTAAAGCAACGTCAAGCAAGGCAACGTAAAGCAACGTAAAGGAAGGCAACGTAAAGCAATGTCAAGCAAGGCAACGTAAAGCAACGTAAAGCAAGGCAACGTAAAGCAACGTAAAGCAATGTCAAGCAAGGCAACGTAAAGAAACGTAAAGCAAGGCAACGTAAAGCAAGGCAACGTAAAGTAAGGCAACGTAATGCAACGTAAAGCAAGGCAACGTAAAGCAACGTAAACCAAGGCAAGGCAACGTAAAGCAAGGCAATGTAAAGCAACGTAAAGCAAGGCAAGGCAACGTAAAGCAAGGCAACGTAAAGCTATGTAAAGCAAGGCAAGGCAACGTAAAGCAACGTGAAGCAAGGCAAGCCAAAGCAAGGCATGGCAACGTAAACCAAGGCAATGTAAAGCAAGGCAAGGCAACGTAAGGCAACGAAAAGCAAGGCAACGTAAATCAACGTAAAGCAACATAAAGCAAGGCAAGGCAACGTAAAGCAAGGCAACGTAAAGCAAGGCAAGGCAACGTAAGGCAACGTAAAGCAACATAAAGCAAGGCAACGTAAAGCAACTTAAACAAAGGCAACTTACAGCAACGTAAAGCAACGTAAACCAAGGCAACGTAAAACAACGTAAAGCAAGGCAACGTAAAGCAACGTTAACCAAGGCAACGTAAAGCAACGTAAAGCAAGGCAACTTAAAGCAACGTAAAGCAACGTCAAGCAAGGCAACGTAAAGCAACGGAAAGCAAGGCAACGTAAAGCAACGTAAACCAAGGCAACGTAAAGCAACGTAAAGCAACGTCAAGCAAGGCAACGTAAATCAACGGAAAGCAAGGCAACGTAAAGCAACGTAAACCAAGGCAACGTCAAGCAACGTAAAGCAAGGCAACGTAACGCAAGGCAACGTAAAGCAACGTAAAGCAAGGCAACGCAAAGCAACGTAAAGCAAGGCAACGTAAAGCAACGTAAATCAACGTAAAGCAAAGCAAAGTAAAGCAACGTAAAGCACCGTAAAGCAACGTAAAGCAACGTAATCAAGGCAAGGCAAAGCAAGGCAAAGCAAGGCAAAGCAACGTAAAGCAACCTAAAGCAAGGTAAAGCAACCTAAATCAAGGCAAGGCAAAGCAACGTAAAGCTACGTAAAGTAACGTAAAGCAAGGCAACGTAAAGCAAAGTAAAGCAACGTAAAGCAAGGCAAGGCAATGTAAAGCAAGGAAAACGAAAGCAACGTAAATCAAGGAAAGGCAACGTAAAGGAAGGCAACGTAAAGCAAGGCAAGGCAACGTAAGGCAACGTAAAGCAAGGCAACGTAAATCAACGTAAAGCAACGTAAAGCAAGGCAAGGCAACGTAAAGCAAGGCAACGTAAAGCAAGGCAAGGCAACGTAAGGGAAAGTAAAGCAAGGCAACGTAAATCAACGTAAAGCAACGTAAAGCAAGGCAAGGCAACGTAAGGCAAGGAAAAGCAAGGCAACGTAAAGCAACGTAAAGCAAGGCAAGGCAACGTAAAGCAACGTAAAGCAAGGCAGAGCAACGTAAATCAATGTAAAGCAACGTAAAGCAAGGCAAGGCAACGTAAAGCAACGTAACGCAAGGCAGAGCAACATAAAGCAACGTAAAGCAACGTAAAGCAAGGCAAGGCAAGGTAAAGCAACATAAAGCAACGTAAAGCAACGTAAAGCAAGGCAAGGCAAGGTAAAGCAACGTAAAGCAACGTAAAGCAACGTAAAGCAAGGCAAGGTAAAGCAACTTAAAGCAACGTAAAGCAACGTAAAGCAACGTAAAGCAACGTAAAGCAAGGCAACGAAAAGCAAGGCAACTTAAAGCAACATAAAGCAACGTAAAGCAAGGCAACGTACAGCCACGTAAAGCAAGGCAACCTAAACCAAGGCAACGTAAGGCAACTTAAACAAAGGCAACTTACAGCAACGTAAAGCAACGTAAACCAAGGCAACGTAAAACAACGTAAAGCAAGGCAACGTAAAGCAACGTTAACCAAGGCAACGTAAAGCAACGTAAAGCAAGGCAACTTAAAGCAACGTAAAGCAACGTCAAGCAAGGCAACGTAAAGCAACGGAAAGCAAGGCAACGTAAAGCAACGTAAACCAAGGCAACGTAAAGCAACGTAAAGCAACGTCAAGCAAGGCAACGTAAATCAACGGAAAGCAAGGCAACGTAAAGCAACGTAAACCAAGGCAACGTCAAGCAACGTAAAGCAAGGCAACGTAACGCAAGGCAACGTAAAGCAACGTAAAGCAAGGCAACGCAAAGCAACGTAAAGAAAGGCAACGTAAAGCAACGTAAATCAACGTAAAGCAAAGCAAAGTAAAGCAACGTAAAGCAACGTAAAGCAACGTAAAGCAACGTAATCAAGGCAAGGCAAAGCAAGGCAAAGCAAGGCAAAGCAACGTAAAGCAACCTAAAGCAAGGTAAAGCAACCTAAATCAAGGCAAGGCAAAGCAACGTAAAGCTACGTAAAGTAACGTAAAGCAAGGCAACGTAAAGCAAAGTAAAGCAACGTAAAGCAAGGCAAGGCAAAGCAACGTAAAGAAACGTAAAGCAAGGCAAGGCAAGGCAAAGCAAGGCTAAGCAAGGCAAAGCAACGTAAAGCAACGTAAAGCAAGGCAACGTAAAGCAAGGCAAAGCAAGGCAAAGCAACGTAAATCAACGTAAAGCAACGTAAAGCAAGGCAAGGCAAGGTAAAGCAACGTAAAGCAAAGTAAAGCAACGTAAAGCAAGGCAAGGCAACGTAAAGCAACGTAAAGCAATGTAAAGAAACGTAAAGCAAGGCAAGGCAAGTTAAAGCAACGTAAAGCAACGTAAATCAACGTAAAGCAAGGCAACGTAAAGCAACGTAAAGCAACGTAAAACAACGTAAAGCAAGGCAACGTAAAGCAACGTAAATCAACGTAAAGCAAAGCAACGTAAAGCAACGTAAAGCAAGTCAACGTAAAGCAGCGAAAGCAACGTAAAGCAAGGCAACTTTAAGCAATGTAAAGCAATGCAACGTAAAGCAACGTAAAGCAATGTAAAGCAAGGCAAGGCAAGGCAAAGCAACGTAAAGAAACGTAAAGCAACGTAAAGCAAGTCAACGTAAAGCAACGTAAAGAAACGTAAAGCAAGGCAACGTAAAGCAACGTAAAGCAATGCAACGTAAAGCAACGTAAAGCAACGTAAAGCAAGGCAAGGCAAGGCAAAGCAAGTCTAAAGCAAGGCAAAGCAACGTAAAGCAACGTAAAGCAACGTAAAGCAAGTCAAGGAAAAGCAACGTACAGCAACGTAAAGCAACGTAAAGCAAGGCAAGGCAAAGAAAGGCAAAGCAAGGAAAAGCAACGTAATGCTACGTAAAGCAAGGTAAAGCAAGGCAAGTCAAAGCAAGGGAAAGCAAGGCAAAGCAACGTAAAGCAACGTAAAGCAACGTAAAGCAAGGCAATGCAAAGCAAGGTAAAGCAACGTAAATCAACGTAAGGCAAGGCAAGGCACGGTAAAGCAACGTAAAGCGGCGTAAAGCAACGTAAAGCAACGTAAAGCAAGGCAAGGCAAGGTAAAGCATCGTAAAGTAACGTAAAGCTACGTAAAGCAAGGCAAGGCAACGTAAAGCAACGTAAAGCAACGTAAAGCAAGGCAAAGCAACGTAAAGCAACGTAACGCAAGGCAAGGCAACGTAAAACAACGTAAAGAAGGCAAGGCAACGTAAAGCAACGAAAAGCAACGTAAGTAAAGGCAAAGCAACGTAAAGCAAGGCAACGTAAAGCAACGAAAAGCAAGGCAAGGCAAGGCAACGTAAAGCAAGGCAACGTAAATCAACGTAAATCAACGTAAAGCAAGGCAAGGCAACGTAAAGCAAGGCAACGTAAAGCAAGGCAAGGCAACGTAAAACAACGTAAAGGAAGGCAAGACAACGTAAAGCAAGGCAACGTAAAGCAAGGCAAGGCAACGTAAAGCAACGTAAAGCAAGGCAGAGCAAAGTAATGCAACGTAAAGCAACGTAAAGCAAGGCAAGGCAAGGCAAAGCAACGTAAAGCAACGTAAAGCAAGGCAAGGCAAGGTAAAGCAACGTAAAGCAACGTAAAGCAAGGCAAGGCAAGGTAAAGCAACATAAAGCAACGTAAAGTAACGTAAAGCAAGGGAAGGCAAGGTAAAGCAACGTAAAGCAACGTAAAGCAAGGCAAGGCAAGGTAAATCAACGTAAAGCAACGTAAAGCAACGTAAAGCAAGGCAAGGCAAGGTAAAGCAACGTAAAGCAACGTAAAGCAAGGCAAGGCAAGGTAAAGCAACGTAAAGCAACGTAAAGCTACGTAAAGCAAGGCAAGGCAAGGCAAGGAAAGGTAACGCAACGTAAAGCAACGTAAAGTAACGTAAAGCAAGGCAAGGCAAGGTAAAGCAACGTAAAGCAACGTAAAGCAACGTAAAGCAAGGCAAGGCAAGGTAAAGCAACGTAAAGCAACGTAAAGTAAGGAAAAGCAAGGTAAGGCAAGGCAAGGCAAGGCAAAGAAACGTAAAGCAACGTAAAGCAACATAAAGCAACGTAAAGCAAGGCAACGTAAAGCAACGTAAAGCAACGTAAAACAACGTAAAGCAAGGCAACGTAAAGCAACGTAAATCAACGTAAAGCAAAGCAACGTAAAGCAACGTAAAGCAAAGTAAAGGAAGGCAACGTAAAGCAACGTAAAGCAAGGCAACGTAAAGCAACATAAAGCAATGCAACGTAAAGCAACGTAAAGCAACGTAAAGCAAGGCAAGGCAAGACAAAGCAACGTAAAGCAACGTAAAGCAACGTAAAGCAACGTAAAGCAAGGCAAGGCAAGACAAAGCAACGTAAAGCAACGTAAATCAACGTAAAGCAACGTAAAGCAAGGCAAAGCAAGGCAAAGCAACGTAATGCAACCTAAAGCAAGGTAAAGCAACGTAAAGAAAGGCAAGGCAAAGCAACGTAAAGGAACGTAAAGTAACGTAAAGGAAGGCAACGTAAAGCAAAGTAAAGCAAGGCAACGTAAAGCAAGGCAAAGCAAGGCAAAGCAACGTAAAGCAACGTAAAGCAACGTAAATCAAGGCAAGGCAAAGCAACGTAAAGTAACGTAAAGCAACGTAAAGGAAGGCAACGTAAAGCAACGTAAAGCAACGTAATGCAACGTAAAGCAAGGGAAGGTAAAGCAACGTAAAGCAAGGCAACGTAAAGCAACGTAAAGGAAGGCAACGTAAAGCAACGTAGTGCAACATAAAGCAAGGGAAGGTAAAGCAACGTAAAGCAACGTAAAGCAAGGCAACGTAAAGCAACGTAAAGCAAGGAAAGGCAAAGCAACGTAAAGCAAGGCAACGTAAAGCAACTTAAAGCAACGTAAAGCAAGGCAACGTAAAGCAAGGCAACGTAAAGCAACGTAAAGCAACGTAAAGCAAGGCAACGTAAAGCAACGTAAAGCAACGTAAAGCAAGGCAACGTAAATCAACGTAAAGCAAGTTAAAGCAACGTAAAGCAACGTAAAGCAAGGCAAAGTAATGCAAGGCAGCGTAAAGCAACGTACAGCAACGTAAAGCAAGGCAACGTCAAGCAACGTAAAGCAACGTAAAGCAAGGCAACGTAAAGCAAGGCAACGTAAAGCAACGTAAAGCAAGGCCACGTAAAGCAAGGCAACGTAAAGCAACGTAAAGCAACGTAAAGCAAGGCAACATAAAGCAAGGCAACGTAAAGCAACTTAAAGCAATGTAAAGCAAGGCAACGTAAAGCAAGGCAACGTAAAGCAACGTAAAGCAACGTAAAGCAAGGCAACGTAAAGCAACGTAAAGCAATGTAAAGCAAGGCAACGTAAAGCAACGTAAAGCAAGGCAACGTAAAGCAACGTGAAGCAACGCAAAGCAACGTAAAGCAACGTAAAGCAAGGCAACGTAAATCAACGTAAAGCAACGTAAAGCAACGTAAAGCAAGGCAACGTAAAGCAAAGTAAAGCAACGTAAATCAATGCAACGTAAAGCAACGTAAGGCAACTTAAAGCAACGTAAAGCAACGTAAAGCTAGGCAACGTAAAGCAACGTAAAGCAACGTAAAGCAAGGAAAGGCAAAGCAACGTAAAGCAACGTAATGCAACGTAAAGCAACGTAAAGAAAAGTAAAGCAACGTAAAGCAACGTAAAGCAAGGCTACGTAAAGCAACGTAAAGCAACGTAAAGTAAGGCAACGTAAAGCAACGTAAAGCAACGTAAATCAACGTAAAGCAAGGAAACATAAAGCAACACAAAGCAACGTAAAGCAAGGCAACGTAAAGCAACGTAAAGCAACGTAAAGCAAGGGAACGTAAGGCAACGTAACGCAACGTAAAGTAAAGCAACGTAAAGCAACGTAAAGCAACGTAAAGTAAGGCAAGGCAAAGCAACGTAAAGCAAGGTAAGGCAAAGCAACGTAGAGCAACGTAAAGCAACGTAAAGCAACGAAAAGCAAAGCAACGTAAAGCAAGGCAAAGTAAAGCAACGTAAAGCAACGTAAAGCAAGGCAACGTAAAGCAAGGAAATTTAAAGCAACGTACAGTAACGTAAAGCAAGGCAACGTCAAGCAACGTAAAGCAACGTAAAGCAAGGCAACGTAAAGATAGGCAATGTAAAGCAAGGCAACGTAAAGCAACGTAAAGCAAAGTAAAGCAAGGCAACGTAAAGCAAGGCAACGTAAAGCAACGTAAAGCAACGAAAAGCAACGTAAAGCAAGGCAACGTAAAGCAAGGCAACGTAAAGCAATGTAAAGCAACGTAAAGCAAGGCAACGTAAAGCAAGGCAACGTAAAGCAAAGTAAAGCAACGTAAAGCAAGGCAACGTAAAGCAAGGCAACGTAAAGCATCGTAAAGCAACGTAAAGCAAGGTAACGTAAAGCAAGGCAACGTAAAGCAACGTAAAGCAACGTAAAGCAAGGCAACATAAAGCAAGGCAACGTAAAGCAACGTAAAGCAACGTAAAGCAAAGCAACGTAAAGCAACGTAAAGCAACGTAAAGCAAGGCAACGTAAAGCAAGGCAACGTAAATCAACGTAAATCAAGGTAAAGCAAGGCAACGTAAAGCAAGGCAACGTAAAGCAAGGAAACGTAAAGCAACGTAAAGTAAGGCCTCGTAAAGCAAGGCAACATAAAGCATCGTAAAGCAACGTAAAGCAACGTAAAGCAAGGCAACATAAAGCAAGGCAACGTAAAGCAACGTAAAGCAAGGCAACGTAAAGCAACGTAAAGCAACGTAAAGCAAGGCAACGTAAAGCAACGTAAAGCAACCTAAAGCAAGGCAACGTAAAGCAACGTAAAGCAAGGCAACGTAAAGCAAGGCAACGTAAAGCAACGTAAAGCAACGTTAAGCAAGGCAACGTAAAGCAACGTAAAGCAACGTAAAGCAAGACAACGTAAAACTGTGTAAAGCAACGTAAAGCAACTTAAAGCAACGTAAAGCAACGTAAAGCAAGGTAAAGCAAGGCAACGTAAAGCAAGGCAACGTAAAGCAAGGTAACGTAAAACAACGTAAATCAAGGCAAGGCAAGGAAACGTAAAGCAACGTAAAGCAACGTAAATCAAGGAAAGGCAAAGCAACGTAAAGCAACGTAAATCAACATAAAGATAGGCAACGTATTAGCAACGTAAAGCAACGTAAAGCAATGTAAAGCAATGTAAAGCAAGGCAACGTAAAGCAACGTAAAGCAACGCAAAGCAACGTAAAGCAAGGCAACATAAAGCAAGGAAACGTAAAGCAACGTAAAGCAACGTAAAGCAACGTAAAGCAAGGCAATGTAAAGCAACGTAAAGCAACGTAAAGCAAGGCAATGTAAAGCAACTTAAAGCAACATAAAGCAACGTAAAGCAACGTAAAGCAAGGCAACGTAAAGCGACGTAAAGCAACGTAAAGCAAGGCAAGACAAAGCAACGTAAAGCAACGGAAAGCAAGGCAACGTAAAGCAACGTAAAGCAACATAAATCAAGGCAACGTAAATCAACGTAAATCAACGTAAAGCAACGTAAAGCAAGGCAACGTAAAGCAAGGCAACGTAAAGCAACGTAAAGCAAGGCAACGTAAAGCAAGACAACGTAAAGCAACTTAAAAAAACGTAAAGCAAGGCAACGTAAAGCAAAGCAACGTAAAGCGACGTAAAGCAAGGCAACGTAAAGCAAGGCAACGTGAAGCAACGTAAAGCAACGTAAAGCAAGGCAACGTAAAGCAACGTAAAGCAACGCAAAGCAACGCAAAGCAACGTAAAGCAAGGCAACGTAAAGCAACATAAAGCAACGTAAAGCAACGTAAAGCAAGGCAACGTAAAGCAACGTAAAGCAACGTAAAGCCAGGCAGCGTAAAGCAACGTAAAGCAACGTAAAGCAAGGCAACGTAAAGCAACGTAAAGCAACGTAATGCAAGGAAAGGCAAAGCAACGTAAAGCAAGGAAAGGCAAAGCAACGTAAAGCAACGTAAAGCAATGTAAATAAAGGCAACGTAAAGCAACGTAATGCCACGTAAAGCAAGGCAACGTAAAGCAACGTAAAGCAACCTAATGCAACGTAAAGCAACGTAAAGAAAAGTAAAGCAACGTAAAGCAACGTAAAGCAAGGCTACGTAAAGCAACGTAAAGCAACGTAAAGCAACGTAAAGCAAGGCAACGTAAAGCAACGTAAAGCAACGTAAAGCAAGGCAACATAAAGCAAGGTAAAGCAACGTAAAGCAAGGCAACGTAAAGCAACGTAAAGCAACGTAAAGCAAGGCAACGTAAGGCAACGTAAAGCAACGTAAAGTAAGACAACGTAAAGCAACGTAAAGCAACGTAAAGCAACGTAAAGTAAGGCAAGGCAAAGCAACGTAAAGCAAGATAAGGCAAAGCAACGTAAAGCAACGTAAAGCAACAGAAAGCAACGTAAAGCAAAGCAACGTAAAGCAAGGCAAATTAAAGCAACGTAAAGCATCGTAAAGCAAGGCAACGTAAAGCAAGGCAACGTAAATCAAGGCAACGTAAAGCAACGTAAAGCAACGTAAAGCAAGGCAACGTAAAGCAACGTAAAGCAACGTAAAGAAACGTAAAGAAACGTAAAGCAAGGCAACGTAAAGCAACGTAAAGCAACGTGAAGCAAGGCAACGTAAAGCAAGGCAACGTAATGCAACGTAAAGCAACGTAA